>NC_081353.1:64657475-64664459 GCF_029784015.1 Lycium ferocissimum
TAACTTCCCTTTTGGGTTAACCCCGACCTTTGTAGATTGGGGGCAAAACGGGGTGATTTTTGAGGGGGCGTAAAGGGGTAAGGTATGTAAAGCTACCCCTCTTTTTCTTTTGGCATGCCCTAGAATTTTTAGGTTTGAATTTGGGCCTCGGGGGTTATCCTGTCGCGCGAAACCCGAGTTTGATTTCGGTTACTATTAAAATTTCGGTACAATTGAATCATGACTTCTATGTTTTTGTTGGAAAACTATTCGAATATCCATAATTTGCGCAAATGTGATGGAATTGCTTGAAACTTACATGATGACTCCATAGAGTCTAAGTTAGGCGTGATTTATGCCCGCTTGCGATTTGACCGAGTGGGCCCACTAGTCCCAAGGTTCCTTTCGTTTGTCTTATTTAATCTACTTTGGTTTGACATAAAGATGGGACCTTTGCCTACGAATTTAAGACTCTGTCAGATACATTCCCATAAGTGATATGGCTTCTAAATGTGAACGACACTAAATTTTCGGAGGATAGTTAAGAAGTATTTTTTTCGAACGTTTATGAAATCTAAAGGCTCTCAACTTTGTATATTAATTAAACAGGACAATACTTACTTTAAGCCTTGGTCTTAATATGAATATGTATACGTATTTGTTTGTCGATCCTTGGAATTTGATTATGTATTTGCATATGGCTTTGCCTTCTCACTGCCGTGCCTATACTATGATTTCGTTCACCCGGTTCCCGGGCGGTTTGTGATCGTGCGCACCATGATAAATTCGGAAGTATCTTGTGTTGCGGTTTTAGAGACCTCGCCATAGGGCCGGTTCTGTATATGGAGTTATGTTGTGATATGGCTAATACTATGAATTGTTTCTTTTGTGTAAGACAATCAGCGATATGATATGTGTGTGATATGATATGTTCGGGGTTTGTACGGAGATTTGAAACCTTACGGGTATCTTGTGTTGTGGCACCGGCGTCGGAGTGTGACAGCGTTCACGAGCCTTATGCATGATTTTCTATTTGCATTATGTACGTATGTGTCTTGATGGATTCGATACTTTGATCGGTATTTTCTCTGTACCCTTCACTTCAGTTATGGTTTGGATTTACTGTACTTCATGCTTTACATACCTAAATCATCTTTCGTCATGACCCGCTTTCATCGGGTCTTGCCATTTCGTACCCAGCCTGAGAGGTTCGTGATGCGAGGAGTAGGCACATTACCTTTATTACTGAGTGCTCACTTTTGATTCGGAGCCCGGATGTTGTACATATCTTTTGTGATGTATACATTTGCACACATGATTATTTGGGGTACGGCGGGGCCACAATCCGTCATATGTTGTTTCGATTTTGTAGAGGCACCGTAGTCATATGTGTGGGTCGTGGGTCCTATGTATGTGTCGATTTGTTTATGATTTGCATGCGAATGCGGTCCGTTTGTTATGGTGGCCATAATGGCCCTGTTTGTATATGTGCATATATGTTCGGCGATGTATATTCATCGCCCTCGACTTTGATGTGAACGCCTTTTGCACGCGCGACCGCTTAAGATAGTATTTATTTTCATACCGCTATTAATGATGGTATGATATTTGAGCTAAAGCTAAATTGTAATGATTCGATGCGAAAAGTACTGTTTGGTGTGTCCAAATAGGGCGCCGATCGCATTACAGAACTGGGTCGTGACACCGAAGGCGGAAACCCGCTTATGGAAAACATACTCGTCTAACATCGCTGGCAACCTACTACGAAAATCTCGAAAACCAAGCACCTGCAGCAGAAGTTATGGGCGTTCGTAAGTTTTTGAATCGTTGAATAAACTCTTTAGAAATCAAACTTTCATTACCTTTACAAATCAAAATTCCAAGAACATGGGATCAATATTTCATAACATCAACATATGAATATCAAGAAACAAATGCGTATCATAGAACATGCTCGGATTGCGAAGTGAGTTTTCTCGAAGTTCGTGTCATAGACTATTTTAACTTGAGGCATGCCAAAGAAAGAAGGTTGCTTTACATACCTCAAACGCTCTCCAATATGATCCAAACTCAAGCTAAATCCAACCTCACGTCTTGGACTGCCCAAGGTCTACAAATAAGCCATAAGATGCCAAAAATTAACTAGAGGAACATTTTGGGCGTTTAATTCCAATTTAGCCATGAATTCTCTGAGAAATTTGGGCGGCATTTCCCTTAAATAGTACCGAGAATTTAACTCGGTAAATCAATCAACAACAACAACAACAACCAACCTAGCAACATCAAAAACCAATCCAGGAAGACAATATAACATTAATAGCTCTCTTTCATCATTCGACAACATTCAATAAATATGATTCAATGACTACGTTCGAAGCCAACATTAACGCTTATACCTTCACATGCTCATCCAAACCCATATCAACAACATTTAAAGACATTCAAAGCAATTCATATAACATTTCCAACAATCCAAAAATTGCTCCAAAATCTACCGAATTCGACCCCCAAACCCGAGAACCTCAGCACAACACATTCCTCGTTTTCAAATCATGATTTGCATCTGATTCACATTCTACAATGCTATTCTCATCAATATACAAATTACATTAAATATCTACAATAACCTCCAAATCGATGCCGCAACAATTACAACATCAATTCGAGTCATTCAACATTCATTTCCAACATAAATTCATAAACTGACATGGCTAAAACGTTAAGCGATATTAATTCATTTCTTGCCATATACCATGACTATTGTGACCAACACAACATATGTACACATACTTATGATTCTTATTCATTTCTCCACCTAAAACAATCCCAACAAGCTAACTAGACATTAATTCATTGTGATACCACACAACACACACCCAGCTTGCCGGCTAGAACACCGTACACAACTCATGTATACTATTTTTCATGAATTTCCTTCATTTGTATACTACAACCATACATACAACCTCATAACACATAAAACATAGTCAATTCTTACCTTTCTTCTTCAACTCCACAAAAGGCTAGGTTTTGCGATAATGAAAACTAGCGGGTTGATACGCTCAACGACAGCTTCCACGCTACTTAGGGACCTCCAAAATAGTGGGTTTGCATCGACAAAATAATTTTAGAAGGACTAGAATGAAAGTTGATTTTCAAGCTCCTTGGCAGAGAGCCTCTTGGCAGGAGTTCTTCAACTTTCTTGAATTTTTGCTAAGTGTTAGAATGAATTAGATGACTTAGAAGTCATCTTTGTATACTAACCACTTGTACATGTGTCTCTTGGCCCACACAAGTGTTGTTCCAATTAAAATTGAACACAAATTGTGTGGGCCATTTCCAATATTCACTTTTGGCCAGGGCAAATTGCATGATTTTTCAAGTTTCCAATTTTATCACTTTTTGGTCCCAAATTTTCCTAATTGTCCACATGCAAACAAATTCATGCACAATTCATGACTCAAAATAAAATTGAAGGTCCAAAAGTCTCGACTTTGCATCCCGAAATAGTTTTGTCCTTAACTTATCATAATTAATCCGGATTGTTTCAATGTACAAAAATGCGGGATATAACACAAATCTTACGTAATAAGCGCACAAGCCCGAAAGCTACGTACCTGTGGGAGTTGTAGGCCTTAGCCAAGTCTTTGTGGCCTCTTGTCTTTTGGCTATCTACCGAATTCCATCGGCTGAAACAATGTGCCCGAAGTATCCTTGAGTTCAGAGAACTCACACTTAGAAGAATTTTGCAAATAAATCTCAAGTACGGAAAATTAAGGACGATCTGTAAATGATCAAATGTATTACGCGGTCAGATGCGGAATACACCAAGATGTCATCGATGAATTTACAATCACGAATAAATCTGGAAGGGCTGAACACATCGTTCATTAAATCCATGAACACGTCGGTGCATTAGTTAGTTGAAATGACATTACCGGAACTTTAAAATGGCCATATCTTGTTACGAAAGTTGTCTTAGGGATATCTTTCTCCCCCTAACTCTCACTTGATGATATGGGATCTCAAATCTATCTTGGAAAACCATTGGGCACCTTGTAGTTGATCAAATAAGTCATTAATCCTTGGAAGAGGATATTTATTCTTGATCGTCCATATTCAATTGCGTGAGTAATCGATCGCACATTCTTAAAGAGCCATCTTTCTTTCGGACAAACAGATCGGGTGCTCCCCACGGGAGATGAACTAGGCTGATAAAATACTTTTCAAGCAAATATTTCAATTGCTCCTTCCCATTCCTCAATGCTGGGGGCCATTCTATAGGGAGGAATAGATATAGGCTTTAGTGTCGGCAACATCAATAGCAAAATCAATCTCCCGCTCGGGAAGAGGCACAAGTTCTTCCGAGAACACATGCTGGAAATTCATTCACTTCTGGCCAGTGAAGAGTCGGCGGTTCAACTCTACATCTTGAACCCGCGCCCCTGAATGGTAAATGCGACCTTTCGTAATCTTTTCCTTGCCTTTAGGTAGGAAATAAACCTACTTTGGTGACGTCGTATTTCACTTTCCATTCTAAAAGCGGTTCTTAGGAGGTGGAGAGCGAACCATTTTCATTCTACGGTCAACATTGGCGTAGCAGAAACCAACCAATCCGTGCCCATAATCGCATCAAAGTCCACCATTTTTAACTCATGCAAGTCGATCATAGTACGGCGATCACAAAATCACGATCACACAATTTCTGCTCTTTACTCGGCTAGCTATTACCGATTCACGAAGCCAGGTGTGGACACCTCAAAAGGTTTAACCGATTCCGGCAATTCTCGCTTCGACCCGCATATATATGGAGTAACGTATGACAATGTGGAGCCGGGATCTGTATCAAAGCATATACGTCATGCGAATGCGTGTGTACGTGACAACGTCGAGAGAAAGACTTAAGATCTTGGCGTCCGGCCAAAAGCATAAATACGGTCTTTGAGGCCAGCTAGAAGCTACGAGGGCTCTCACTACCTGCGCAACGGTGGCCCGCGTGGCTTACGTTTCGGCCCCATAGGGCTCGCTTCGAATCTTCGAAGACCCATTCACCAACCACCAGGGAGCTGAGGTCTACCTACGCCGCGAGGAGAGGCAATCTCGCATAATATGGCACGCCGACCACATGAATAATGTAACCCTCGGAGCCCAATCTACACGAACCCCGATGCAATTTCCCATGGCTGGGAATATCGGTAGTACGGGTGTCCTCGCCCCGACCGAATCACCTCTCTAGCGGGATCCGAAAAGCTGCGACTCGGCCGGGGATGAGCTTGAGATCATCCAAATCTACGCACGAATACCGTGGAGGGCGCACTAGTCATAGAATAACCCAAATGTCTAGAAGAGCTGGCGATGCAGTAACACCTCATACTCGTTAAACATCGGACCCGAAGATCTAGACCTCTTGCTATGCCCTATCATCGTACTGTTCTTTGTTGTTGGGCTTTCTTCCTAAATTTTAGCGTGGGCTTGGATGCGTGCAATATCCATATTGTCCTGGTGTGACGCGGTCAAGCATCTATCCATCAAATGTGGCCCTAGACCTTTCACAAACCGATTAGCTCGATCACCCGTAATACATTGCCATGGTCGGCATGCCTCGCCAAGGAATTGAAGCGGAGACTATGTTCTCGAGCACTCATGCTCCTTGTCTCAAATTCAAAAACTTACCCCCCCCAGCTCGCCGAACTTCTGGGGCAAAAAGCGGAGAAATGCACAAAATTTGCCTACCGGGGGAGGGGCATTGGCCCCCAAAAGCACCCAAACTTCCCAAAGGGCCAGCAACATCCCCTCCTTTGGTTAGGGACGCGGGTTTCCCCGCCGGGGAAAATTTTAACCGAAGGTTCCCTCCCCTTTCCATCCATAATTTCAGAGTCCTCACCCGGGCTTTGACCCAAAGATCGGAGGATTCAAACTAATAAAATCAGGGGCTCTTCCCTTAATGCCCATCACCTTCCCCCATTTGGGGCCCTTTTGATCCGGCCCCAAACCAGGGTGGCAAATTTAGGCCTCTTTTACATTTTGGGCCCCGGGTACCCGGTGGAGGGCCGTGTCCACCCTAATTTCCGGGGCGTGATGGGCACCCGCCCATTACGGGGCCGGCGAACCCGGGGGCCCCGTAATACCATAATCATCCGGGTGTTAAAATGTATTTCGTGTGCTTGGGATTTTCGAGACAAGGCGAAAGTTAAGGACAAGACCATGTTCTAAAATAATCTCAATGTACAAGTTGGTGGAGAATTTTAAATTTAAACATTATTAGTATGGAAATATGGAAAAAGGGTTTAGGTCAAAAGGGGGGTTTTTAAAAAGTGGAAACCAGGTAATTTTAAAGGAAGGCTGGGGAAAAATGGAAATTTCACAAATTTCCCAAAAAAATTTTGAAAACTTATGTTGGCCGTGGGCATGGGTGGAATGTGTCACATTTGAATTAAAGGGGGGCTAATTGTAAATTAAAAAAATTTCATGGACAAAGCTTGTATAAAAAGACATTAGTCTTTTTTATTAATTAAGAGAAATTTCAAGAAAATAAAAGAAAAATCTAGAGAACAAAGGGGGGGAGGAGGGGAGTTTTGTTCCCCCCCTGCTTGTATAATTATATATATACAAGAGTTCATCTTTTTTCCCCCAAGAGGGAGAAAAGAAAGAAAGAAAGAAAGAAAAAAAGGGAAAGAAAAAAAGAGAAAAGGGGAGGTTCCCATGGCTAAGGGAAAATTGGCCAGGGAAAAATTTGATTAAAAAAATTATTTCCTACTAGTTTTCCTACCTAATGGAGGGCCCCTTTTACAACATGGAATGGTTGTTAGAGCAAGAAAATCATTCATTCTTGCAAGTGGAAATTCTAGCCAAGGTGAAGAAAAAGGGTGGAAAAGGGTAAGAACTAATTTTTTTCTTTATGTATTATGGATGGTTGTGCATGTTCTATTATGGGGGAAAAATGAATGGAATTCATGAAATATGTAGGTGTTTTGGTTATTGAATGCATGGGTTATGGTGGGGAAA
>NC_081353.1:64664559-64672838 GCF_029784015.1 Lycium ferocissimum
AAAATTAGGAAAAGGGGATTAGAAGGATTTACCCCCAAGAATCTTCTCCAGAATCCTCTAGAATAGTTCCAAGAGCTCAAATTTCATAAAGGTAATAAATGGTAAACTAAGGGTTTTTAATACACACTTAATGAAAATAACAAAGCCCGTTACCGATATGACGGCACGGGACGCCAGACGTCACCGCCCGACTTGCACCGCCCGTCGGACAACAGACACAACATAGTTGCCGCCCTGCCATCCCACCTCTAGGCGGTCCCGGGGCGGTGACGATCGGGGGGCCCGCGGGACAAGTCCCAGAAATCCCTAAAATTTTTCAAGTCCCAACTAAAATCCCGCCCAACTCTCGAGGCCACCCGTTCACAAATTACATACAAAATCCACATAAAAACATGCTACGAACGCACTTCGTGGCCTCAAAATTCCCAACGGAGGTCTCGTCGACCAAGTCAATCCCCGATACCTTAAATCCAACTTCCCAACCCAAGTCCCAAAAGCATCCGGTGAAGGGAACGGAACCGATATACACACAAGTTCTAAATGACCATCCGACCTTCCAATCGACGGTTTTCCCAAAAAAAGTTTGTTTATCCAAAAGTTAACTTTGACTCAACTTTTTTTCACTTTAAGCCAAATTTCACAAAAAGCCCAATCAAATTTAGCAAACAAGTTTGCGCAGTCCATTTGGACCAAATATAGCAAAAACACTTTCACTTCCTTCACAGTGGGTAACATTCAAAGATGCGATTGTCTTCTTCATTAACAACCTTAGTGTTGACACATAATTTTTCACCTCCCATAATTTATTTTAATTACCCAGAGTCCTTGAATATCAAACAGAGTGAAATGTATTTTTTTTATAAGTCAAATGATTTTATAAAATTATTTAGATAATATTTTACAATTTTAAATTTGGTAAAATAATTCCTATAATATTATGAGCATTTAGAAATTAATCTACCCATTTATTGCAATAATTATGACATTTGCTAAAATAACCAAGAGAAAAAGCAATTTACAACAATCATTTAATTGTTTAAATTGTTAAATTGTCAATTAGTAAGTGTTTTATTTTTAATTCAAGGATGTTGGCTAATTAAATGAATTAATCATTCTTATCCCTCAATGCCTAAATTATTATTTATCATAATTAATTAAGTGTCAAATTTGTAGTTAAAATCCGTAAATTTGCTTTTTGTATGGTTGATGGCTACAATTGAAATAATCAATTGTTAGTTTAAGTATGACCTTAATTAAGATCAATCTCCATGATTTAAGGCAATTAGGTCATTTCCGCAAAATTGGATTTTAATTGATTAGTTAGTTTTAATAAAGCTATATTTGAAATGTCAATTAAATGACAAACTTTAAAATAGGCTATTTGTTAAAATTCATTTGACTCCCTTTCATAAATATGTATACACGTATATACACACGTGTATATATATACGTATATGTATCTCGTATACATATGTATACAACGCGCCCCTTTATTTCTTTCGAATTGGCGAGTCCAACCCAAAATAAAAGACCCGACCCAAGGACAAAATATATTACTCCCCCCTTCGCCCAAACAAACCCCCTTTGGGGTCATTTATTTTTTACCAAGGTTTTTTGTTAAAAAACCCCAGCGCCGCCACGAGGCGACGGACCCTCTCTTACGTCATTTTTGCCATTTCCGCAAAATTACAGGGGTACCACACCTTTACCGGTCCGTGTGACTATCGAGCAACGCATTTAATGTTTTTCCCCCTTTTCTCACCAAACACCGCCCAAACACTGGACATCTCTTCTCTTTTTACTTTTTCCCCGATAACTTGGGGCAACGAGTACGGATTTGCTCAAGGCGAATTTGAATTCTCACTCATGTCGGGCCGAACCAAATAGATCCATCGGGGTGTTGCCAAATCGACCCTTCATGCCTTGGTTGCTTTAATCTTGGCCTTTGAATGTCGAGGAAGGGACACTACTCAGTTGTCGAGTTCTCTCACATCAATTTTTCAGGTTTGAGTTTCAATTTGGGATTCTATATAAAGAACTCCAACTCACATTTTTAAAAAGACAAACAAAAGGGGATATACACATATATTCGCTAAAAGAACTTAGTTCCTTTTAAGTTTTGGCAAAAAATTGCTTTGAAACTTCAATTTTCGAGTTTAAGTAAAAAAATTTGATATTGGTTTTCTTTTGTGGTTTGGGTGGCGAGGTTGTGTGGTTAAAGGGGAAGAAGTATCTCCAAACCCATTTCACAGTTCGCGCTAATGAAGGTAAAATTTCATCCTTGCCATTTATTTTTCCGCCCTTTGTTTTATTTTATGTTTAGCTAGATGGTTAAGTGTTAGCTTATGTTCATGCTTTAAGTGTTCATATCTGCTTAGTTTAGTGTAATTCTATTATGTAATTTATTTATTCAAGTGTTTGGTTATTCTATGTTAATGTTTCGTTAGTATTGAGATTAGTTTAAGTCTTCTTAGCCTCACCGTGCAATGTACTTACTATCATGCTCATATGTTTATTGTTGTCCTAGGTCTATACTAGTCTATTTGTTCATATAGATTAGTATGATTTGTTTGGTTTGTTATGCTTAAGATAACACGTTCAACCTGGTGTATTGTCATTATGGTCCCCGTTTGATTATGTCTAAAGTGCTTACTTGATTTCACCTTAACTGTCATCATCTCTATCAACCTCGCTCCCGATCCTATTTAAATTAGTCAAATAAGATTAGGTTTATGATTCCTTTTTGATCATGTTAAGTGTTTATTTATTTCACATCGATGGTTTGAGATCTATTAATCATGATTCTCACTTGCTTATCTAGGATGAGTTAATTCATAACCGTCGATCATGTTTGCGCTATTAAAATTACTTAGGAACCATTGTTCATGATTTTGTTAATCATACTTGTATACTTAACTATTTGTTTTAGGTTTAATTATCCTCTTGGTTTTATTTCGACTGATAGAACGTGGTCCGTAATTGATTTAAATCTATGGATTAGCCTACCAAACCATGCCAATCGTAAAGTAGAGAAACATGGAGATTTAAATCATAAGGTATATTTCGTCAACACTAAGTTGACAGCTTAGATAGGACTCAATTATGGAATCGAGGTGACAATCGATTTTTGACTGCATGGTATGACGTGATTGGTTTCGAAATTCGAGTCGCTCTATTGACTATTGGTGATATTCGAGAGTTGTGGATTCATTCGAGTGGTCGTTGTTCTGAGTTAAGCTAAAGGTCTATGATTATCCTTCCGTGAAGAATATCTAAGGACTCGAAGTGTTTCGGCTCATATTTGAGGTATGACAGATTTACCGAGCTTTGTCATAGTTTTCTAGTGAATTTGATGATACTTTCTGAGAACAGTTATTTGGACAGAATAATGGTATACAATGAGCTTAGTACGGATTTAAGGAGGAACTGTTGTGCAAGAGGTCTTTATAGTGATTAGTTGGGTTTCAACCGACTTGCTCGAGGTATCAATGGTACGGTGGTTCTTGTATTGTGCTAAGGTTTAAGAAGATCTGAAACTAGCCAAGTTGGTCGTCAATAAGATCAATTTTGATAGAATTGTGTAGAGAACTCGATGAATCGAGGATTCTTCCGGCGAGGTAAGTCATGGTATCGTGCTTTAGTGTTAGGTGTTCTAAGAAATTACGTGCAAGAAATGGCTTTAGCGAGTGCGAAGGAAAGGTTAACAAGATAAGAATATCTTTCCAGTTCAGAATGGGCTATAGTTTGTGGTCATGTTTCAAAGGATTGCGTTGGTTTGAGAAAGTGTTTGTGGGGCCTAATGATCACGTTCAAAGTTACGGTTTTATCAAATCGAGGATTGACAAAAGCAATTCATTTATTCTGAGGATTGTGGAGGGAAATTTGAATACGGAGATATAAGAATTGGAGCTTGAGCTAAGTTAGAGAGTTGTGTCCGGGTAGAGTGAATGATCAGGTTTGAGTGTTACACCCGGCAAAGGTATAATGCGATGTGGGAAGGAGAGCAAGAGAGCTCGAGGTGTGTTGGCCTAGTTGAGACTACTTTTGTATCGATCCTATATGTTATGAGTCAGTTGTTTCACCGAGCTGTTACACCTTGGGGGAAATTCAGTTGTTCGCATGATAAATGGACTAACGTGAGTCGAGGGTGCACATGAATACCCTACAATTAGGAAAGGATACTTAATAGATCTAATTAAGATTCCAAAGACATTTCGAGGCAAGAGAGAAAGCTCGTTCGGGGAAAGTTAAGGAGTAGCTCTTGTTTGGGAGAATTTCACATCATTTGAGTTAAGCCTTGCTTAAAATCACTTTGAAGAAGAGATATAGGGCCCTTGGATGGTAAATGAAGTGTTATATAAGTGCCAAGAAGGTTTCACAAAGGATTGGAGGTCAAACGAATCAAAGGAGCACGATTACGCAAAATCGGGCAGGGCACATGGCGCCCGTACACTCGAGTGTGCGAGCCGCACACCGTGCGTCAACTCCCCAAATTAGGAGGGATTACTTCCGCCACCTCCCCTAGTGGTGGGGTGAGTGTGCAACCGTACACTCGCTGTGCAAGGTCGCATACTCTCCGCTAACTTGGCCTGGGGCGAAATGCCACCTTTTTAGATCCCAAATGACCTAAGTTCATTTCTAACTTCTCCCATTTTTTCTCCACCTTTCTAGACACTTCCAAGGATTTCTTGAAGGTTCCATACCACTTACACCTTTCCATAACCATCTAAAGAGAGAATCATCATTTACACCCCAAGGTAATCCAAAAAAATGATTTTTCCCTTGCCCCTTTTAAAAAGAGGGGTTTGATCTTCAAGGGAGCCGAGAAAAGGGAGATTCGTTGAAAATAAGGTATGTTTCTCACCTTTTTTATATGGTTGAAATGGATGTAAAGGTTTAGTGACCCCTTTAAAAAGGAAAAAAAGTTTTAAAAGGGGAGAATAAATGGATGTCAGGGGGAAAAGACCTATGGTGCAAATTTAAAAAAAGGGGATTTTAAAAATTGATTTTAAAAATTGAATATAATTATTTAAAAATATTAGGGGTGTTGATAGATGTTTTGGGGTTGTTTTATGATAGGGTAAAAGAGAGAAAAGAGGAAATGCCGCCAAAATTTTCCGTTACCCCTTTTTTAGTTGTTCTAAATTGAATTTAAGTATATTTTCCATAACCAAACCCTTTAGTACAATTCTTTAAATGTAAAATTTTTGGAAGTTTGGGGGAAAAATGTTTAGTCGTTAAGGAGACATAAAGGTATGTGGTTTACCCCCTTTTTTCAAAGGCATGACTCCTATATTCCCATTTCTTTCTATTTTCCATGACCTTTTTAACATCACAAAAAGCAAAAGTTAAAGACCCCAAAGCTTTTATGAAAAGAAATAAACTGGTTTTATGAAATGATGATAATGATTTTAACCCCTTAAAAATTTCCCAAAGCTTATGAATTGATATTTTTAAAGGAGATGGATAATTTATTTTTATGATCCTCCGATGTTTTTCCCCTTTTGGGCCATCCACCTCACGACTAGTTCCTTCAAGGGGGGAAAACCGCCGTTTTTTTGATCCATAATAAACCTGGGTTTTACCAATTTTAGTCACTCCAAAATTGGAGAAATCCCATTGAGCTCTCTTATGTTTTATGTTATGTATATGTAAGAGTACACCGTGCCTATTGGCCGGACAGACCCCAAAGGGAGGGTGTATTTATGTATTTTATGATTACACCGAGCCTATCCGGTGCGTACACCACTTGGGGCGGAGAGGGCATTAAACCCGGGCGGGGCTAATGATGATCACACCTACCCATATGGTCGGGGTTTTTGATGTATATATGACATGATGATGTTTTAAAAAATAAAAAGCATGCATGACCCCGCCCAAGAGGCAATCAATTACAAGTTATTTTCTTCATCTTATGCTCTCTTATTTCTTATTTATGTTGTTTGCCTTACATACTTCCCCAAAATTGTTCGACCCACGTTTTTTATAAAAGGAGTTCATGCCCGCAGTAGACGGGAGATGAACACAGACACTTAGGAGCCATCGGCCGATATATGGACACCCACCACTCCCAGGCGGGACCCCTTTTGGGCTTTTCTTTTTGGAAAGGGGGGTTTGGGGGGGTCCCCGGCCCCCCCCTTGATCTCGATTTTTTGGGGGCTCGTAACATATATGTGTGGGTAGTAGATGTGTTTTGATCTCTTTTGCCCCGTGGGCCCTTTTCATGCATGTATATTTTGACGAGTAATCGAAGACTTTTAATTTGCCTTTTTCTTGAAAATTGTGGATCTGGTTGAAAATATGATAAGAGCGGCCCAAGGGGGCCGGGGGGCCCCCCCGGTCCCCCCCAGGGTTTGGGGCGTGACAAAAATGGTTTTCAGCTTTCCCTCCCTAAGGTGGTTTTACGAGCCATGTTTCCAAAATCCCCTTTTAAGGGGTAAAGCGCGCCACACTTATAAACAAGAGGTAATTTGGGGCTTTTGGGAATAATGACTTTTTTCTTCTTTGATCGTGGATGAGCTAAAACCAAAGATTTTTTTTTTTCCCAAGGCCCCGTTATGATTTAAACATACCAAGAAGAAAAGCAACAACCCCGGGGGCGGCGCCCCGGGCGAGGTGGCCATCAACAGGGGCCACGGAAACATAAAAGGGTGAACCCAAAACCGAGGCCCCTTTTTCTCCTTTCCCCCGTCCCATTTGTTTTAAAAGGGGGGTCTCCACTCCAACCCCGGCCCCCTCCTTCCCCCAAACCGGGTGCTTGGGGCCACCGAGACCGATGTTTTTAGTTTTTGGCCCGCCTAGCCCTTCGCTCGGGAAAAGCGGCAAAAAAGGGGGGGTTCGGGACGACCCGACTAATGCGGGTTTTTGTGTTTTTGGCGATTTTAACCTCCAATTTTTTTTTCCCCCCAAAGCCAAACCCCAAGACCCGCTTTTTTTAAAGAGACTTTAAAGGACGCCGAGAAAAAACATGCATCTAAGCCGAGTCGGGATTTATTTCCCCTATAATTGGGGAGGTACCCATTCTATGGATAAAAATTTGGGATATTTTTCGAAAAAGGAGAATGCACCCCCCCCTTTTTCCCCCCCCCCGAGGGGAATTGGAGTTTTTCCGTCTTTTTTGGGCCACCCGAAGTCCTTTTCGGCCCGAGCCGATAGGTTTCCGAAAAGGGAAGAAAATAAAAATTTCTGGGGCATAGTCTGGGTTTTAATTCATTAGCTAGGATGCCCCCGCCAAAAAAACCATCGAGACCGGTGACGATTTGTTTTTGACTTGGCCACATTTGATAAAAATTTTCCCTTGGGCCCATTTTAATGGATGGACTTTTCCCCGTATTTAGGCCCATCCCCAAAAATTTTAAAAAAAAAACCCAGCCTTACTGCGCCGAGCGGGATATCAAAGGGGGGCAGGGAAGGGGGGCCGATCCGAAAAGTTCTGAAAAGTAATGTGGGCCGAGGCAAAAAGGATTTCCCAAGTATTCCCGATCCGTGCCCAAGGCCCCCTTTTCTTTTGGGGGGAGGACCCCCCCCAAATTTTCCTGGGGACCGGCCGAGTTTTTTTCCTTGCCGGGGCCCCTTGGCCGAAGAGACCACCGTACCGCGGGGGGCCCGCGCGAGAACGCGGCCGGGCACCGAGGCTCGACCCCTCGTTATTCCTATGCTCGCACCCCCAAAAGCGGTTTTGCCCCTCGAGAGTGGAAAAAAAGGGACCCCCCCCACAGATCATTAGCCGATTTTTTCTTCATCCATGCGACCGAGGGGGACCCCGTATTTCGCTGTGCCTAGGGGAGGGGAAGATGGGGCCCGGGGCCCTCCCCGCCCCGTGTCTAGCCCCAAGGGGCGACGGGATCTCGAGCCCCTCCCCAACGTGGTTCTGTGAAACGCATTTTTCCCCGGATGTTTTTTAAATTGATCCGGATCTATTTTGTCGAAAATATTTTTTCCACCCAACCCCCCGGGGCCGTGAGGGGGCCGCCCAACCCCGGGCACCCGTACGACCAAAAGCCAAAATGAAACCCGATATTTAAAAAAAATTTGGGCATTTTCCCTTTCCGTTTTTCCTATTTAACCAAAATTTACCCGCACAAGAAAATACCCCGGGGGCCACACAGGTCCAATTATACCATATACATATATAAAAAGGGAAAGCCGAAAAGGGGGCCGCGGAATAAACCGCCGAACATACCATACGCGCATATAACCGTACGAAAAACCCACACCCAGTA
This sequence comes from Lycium ferocissimum, assembly GCF_029784015.1. Classification (NCBI taxonomy): domain Eukaryota; kingdom Viridiplantae; phylum Streptophyta; class Magnoliopsida; order Solanales; family Solanaceae; genus Lycium; species Lycium ferocissimum. Next base: position 64,672,782 of record NC_081353.1, read on the forward strand.
TAGTTCGGGGCCCTTTAACATAGGGGACGAACCGAAGACGGACAGGGCCCCGCCGTA
>NC_081353.1:64672938-64678420 GCF_029784015.1 Lycium ferocissimum
AATTAGAACAAAATTGGGTTGGGAAAACTCTAGTTAGGTTGAAGAATCAAAGCGGAAAAAGGTAAAGGTCCAATCTCCCTTTTTATGTATATGTATGGTTGTGTATGTTGTGAAGTGTGAAAATGAATGAAACATGAAAATAGGGATGTTGAGAAGAAAACCGTGTCTATGTATGTTTGTCGTGTATATGTGTGTGATGTTAAGGTGATGAATTAATTCCAATTAGCATGGTTATTGTTGTAGTATGTTGAAGTGGATGGAAATCATGAAACCTCAAATGTTGGTGTTGAACCGTGGGGTGTTGTGTGTGGCGAGTGTGAGGGCTGTTCTTGGAGGAAACATGATGAGCTAATTTTATGTAGAATTTTGGTTGTTGTTTGTTGTAGATTCTATGATGAAAATGAATGTTTGATGACTTATGTTGATGTGGCAATTGTTGTGGGCTGTTTTGGAGTAATACGATGTTAATATAGGTTGTTGTGTTCATAAGAATGATGATTGTTGGCATGCGGATTGTTGGCGTAGTTTATGAATTCGGTAGAACAATTAAATGGTTGAATATTAAATTGACTAGTTATGGAAATTGGAAAACGGCGTGTGGGTCGTTTTATGGAATACTTTGATATGGGAAATGATATCATTGATATTGGTATTGTTGTTGTTGTTGTTGGTTGATGGATTGAGAATTGGTGGGCACCTAAACGGGGGAGATCTTTACCCGATTTTTCGATAGAATATAAAAATAGCTTAAGATGAAACTTGAGGTACGTATGTAATACGGAGACTAACACTAGTGTGAATTCTCTCGAATGTAGATTTGTGAGCTCGGGGGGATAGGCGTAGCCAATAGGAGGTCGAGCGGTGCATGTTAAGGCTCATCCCTTCTTCCTTTGGCATGTCTTAGTTGAGAATAAGTATTGCACGAACTTCGAGGCAACTCTATTCCGGTGATCCGAGCATGTTTATGATTCTCGTTGGCTTGTTGATATTCTTAATGTGGTCAGATCCTAGTCCTTATGTCATTTGTATAACCAAGTTTCAAAAAATTGCACAAAGACTTTGTTTTCAAAAAGCTTGTTTCTAAACGATCCCGAAACTACGAAAGTCCGTAACTTTCACGAAGACGTAACCGGATCGCCCCGATATGATTGTTATATCCGAAGTATTTCATACATTCGGATAATTCGAGAAAGTCGTGGCAAGTTAAGGACAAGATCATTTTCAAGAGTTATTTTAATGTACGAGTTGTTAGGGATATCATTTAGGAGCATTGGTGGTGTGGAAGGCTAAGGGAAAAATTGGAAATTTGAAAAATGGTTTCATGAGCTACCCAATAAATGGGCTAAGTAATTGGGCTTGGAAATAACTCAAAAAAAAAAAAAAGGGAAGAAGAGGCCCAAGACCATAGGGTGGCCGGCCATGGTACTGAAAAATGGCCCAAACCCAAGATTTAATTGGATGCATGTGATAAATAAGAAAAGAGGCCATGAGTTCTTCATTATTCAAGAAGTTTCAAGAAAAAAAAAGAAAAAAGAGCAAGAAGCATGGCCTATTCGGCCAAGCAAGAGGAAAGAAGAAAAAAATTTGAGGCCACTAATCTTGATCCAAAAATGTCATTCTTCTAGTATTTATACTAAATTAAGGGTCCTCTTTAACATGGTATGATTATGGAGGCAAGAAAATCATTCATTTTTGCAAGCTCACAATTTTACTCAAGTAAAGAAGTTGAAGGAAAAAGGTATGATTCAATCCTTTTTATATGTTATAAAGGTTTTGTTGACGTGGTAGTACGTGAAACGGATGAAACTCATGAGAATATAGAAGTTTGCATGGTATTGGTGTGTGTATATATATGGCCGTGTGTATGTGTTAATGTATAGATGAAGTGGTTTGGATTTTATGTTGTATCCTAGTTGTGGTTATTGTGGAATTTATGTTGGGAATGAAAATTGAATGAAAATCGGATGAAATTGGAAAGAAGGCATGTTGGCCGTGTGATATATGTTGATGAAATAATGTTGGATTTATTTTGTTTAACATGTTAGTTGTGGTCTTCACAATGTAAATGAAGATTATATGAGTGAAGTTGGCATGAAAGTGGAATGTAGAGAATTATGTCATATTGATGTGGTTTTATGACATTAAGAAAATGAAGTTGTTAAAGTATAGATTGTTGTTGTTGGAGATGAATTAGTAAGTAGAAAATGTGTTGGAATGGTTTTGTTGCATATATGAGAATTTTGGATGGAATATGAAATTGTTGAACATTGGATATAAGGCTTGAACACTCTTGACTTATGTTTGAATGATCTTGAATTAGTATGTGAACATGAAAATATGGATATTGACTTATAAGTATAAAGTTGGATTTGGAGTTGTTGCATTATTTGGAAAATAAGACTATTTGCGCTAGAATGCGTTTCTAGTCGATTGTTGATGTTGTTTATATTGTTGTTGGTATGGTTGTTGCTGTTTTGGCCGAGTTTGAATCTCGGGGATGTTATATATATAGGGGAGATGCTGTCCAAATTTCTATAGACAAGTATTGGTTAAGATTGAATTCTTAAAGCTTTATGATTAATAATGGTAAACATGACCATTTGTAGACTTTGGAGAAAACGGGATTCGGGTTGGAGAAGCTTAAGAAGCGGAAAAGGTATGTAAGGCTTCACCTTTCCTTCTTTTGGCATGTCTTAGACCTAATAGGTTTGGATATGAGCCTCGGGGATGATCCTATTCTTAGAAATCTGAGTTGGGAATTGACCCTTTTTCATTCAATAAAATTGAATCAAATTTCTTGTGCTTCGATGAAATAAGTGCTTAAACACCTACGTTTTGCCCAACTAAGACCGAATTGCACTAAATCTATCATAATGACTCTGCAAAGCTCAATGTATGAATTTACGTACGCCACCTTGACTTGACCCGAGGTGGGCCCTGTACTGGCGGACACTTTCGTATCGCTCCATCGACTTATTTTGTTTAATAATTAAAGAAACTTTTGAGGTACATTGTCCCGACTACCAAAGGACGATTGTTTGACTACCTCATTATGTTCTCTAATATACTTTGTTGTGTAACAACGTTACGAATGTAATTATTGCTTCGGTTTTCCAAAAATGGCTTCGGAAACGCGTTTGTGGTTCACTAATGATATTTTTAAAAGAACTAGTTTTGTACGGGAAGAAACATAAAATTGATTTTTTTTTTAAAAAAAAACCACTCCGAAGCGGGGGTGTGAGATTTTAATATTTAGACTTTCTAAAACCACTAGAAGGGAGTGAGAGGTTTTTTACTATTTCATTTCGTTACTACTTATGTTTACATTACCATCATTATTATTACGCCCCGAAGGGGGGACTAGGAATATTATGTCGGGGCCGGCATGTCCGAAGGGCCAGGATAGACGTATGTTGGACCGGCGTACCCGAAGGGGGAATATTGTGAGGGCCGGGCGCACGAAGGGCAACCATTGATATTGAGCCGGAGACGGCATGCCCAAAGGGCCACTATGATATTAGCCGGAAGCGGCTGCCTGCGAAGAACTACCATTATTGTTATGCCGGAAGCGGCGTGTGTGCAAGCGGCAATGCCCGAAGGGCCATCATTATTATTATGCGGAAGCGACAATGCCGAAGGGGCCACCATTCTACGCGGGAAGCGGTACATCCCGAAGGGACTGTTGTTATACTATATTTAAATTGTACATTCTAGAGCCCCGTGTACTACTGTACCTATATCGTGTAGGCTTGAAGAACGTGTGTTCACTCGCATTATTTACTTAAGGATTGTTCTAAGACCCGTGTGTACATTTATGTTTCCTCGACGAAATTGCGGGGTAATGAGCTTGATTGTGGTTTCTTCTCTTCTAAATTAAGCTATGGTTATTATTTGTTATCGCTTTACATACTCGGTACGTACTAAAATGTCACCCCCGCTCTTCGGGGCTCGTTTCGTACCATGCGCGTACGCGAGATGAAGAGAAGACTTTGCTAGAAGTTGTTCCAGCGGGATTGGCGAGCTCCATTTCGGTTCGGAGTGTTGCCGAGTCAAGTACTTATGTCATGTTAATTGTATATCCTAGAGACTTTGCGGGGCCGTGTCCTGTGGATTGGGTGTCGAGGAACGCGAATCGGTTATAGATGTTAAAAGGGTGTGTATTTTCGGATATTGTCAGATGGTAAAAGTTATGTGATTGGCTATGCAGGTTTCATAATGCATATAAAGACGATGATCTCTATTTTGAAAAGTTTCATGTTTCTTAAAATTTTTCGAAATGACGGGTTTTAATAACTTGCTTAACGTTTAAGGGTTCGCTCGACTCGGAAGGAGGGTCGGGTGCCCATCACACCCTAGTAAGGTCGGGGTGTGACAATGATCAAAAATGATTCCATGATGTATGATGACTATGTTTTCCATAGGCGGGCCGGCTCGGGTCGACGCCTTCGTTCGTGGGTCCGCGACTCCACTTTTATGTGTTTCGACGACTTTTTGAAAGGATACGATGGGACTATGATATATGAATATGAAATATGACCATGACATATGAGTATGATATATGAATATGATACATGACTATGATATATGAATATGACTTACGAATATGATATATGTATATGTATATGGGAATATGGAAAAGGGGCGAGAGCGTTATATACGCGTAACCACCTGATCAGTTGGTATGATATGACATGATACCGTCCGGACGCGGGATATGTGGATATGGATCGGACGTACGTTCCTCGGCACTATTATATATATGGATCGGGCGTCGTTCCCCCTCGGCACTATTATATTATATATGTGGATCGGGGCACGCGTTCCGCGGCAATGTATTCTATGGATCGGGGTACCGCACGTTCCGCGGCAATGTATTCTATGGATCGGGCTGCACGTTCCGCGTAAGAATACAATATTATGTTATATATATATGGATCGGGGTGCACGTTCGCGGCACTAAGCATGCATGATACCCGCCTAAAAGGCACTCGGATACACAGGGTTGCTCTTTATCCCATGATATGATATATCCTATGTTTTCGTTTGTTACGATTCATGCTATGTATCCTTCCCTATGCTGTTACTCGCCTTACATACTCGGTACCTTGCTCGTCGATGTCCTTTCTTGTGGACGCTGCGTTCATGCCGGTAGACGGTAGACGCATCTCGATCCCTAGAGGCCCCACCCGGCATATTGGAAGCCTCCGGTTGGGAGCTCCGGTTCCACCGGTACTACTTTGTGTACATATTTGGGCACGGTCGATTCGCCCCGACTTGTGGATATATGTATCTTATTTAGAGGCTCGTAGACGGACGTGTACGAAGAAGATGTTTGTAGTCTGCTCGCACTTTGTGGTTGTATAATCTTTTGGATGAAATCCACGGCACTGTTCACAGTATGTTTTTGATAATTATCCGAGTAAGAATGATTTATCGTCCATGGGCCCCCCGTCACGAAAGAATACATGAAAAGGGTGGGGGT
>NC_081353.1:64678520-64687980 GCF_029784015.1 Lycium ferocissimum
AAGTTCTGTTGAAATTGGTTTTATATTGTACTAGAAATTATGTGATTTTTATGTAGGTTCATATAATGATGAAAGTAAGAACTTAGATGTGAATTATGATTATAGGTTATGGAAACGGAAGATGGAAAAATGTTATGAATATGCATGTTGGTATTGGTTTGAAAGTGTGAAGTCGAAATGAGAATTATGGCATTATGTCGAAATGAGACTAATTGCGTTATATTGTGATTTGTGGAGATTGTTATTGTTGTTGGTGTTGTTGTTGAGTTGTTGTTGATTGTTTTTGAGCCGAGTTGAATCTAAAGGATGCTATATATATAGGGAGATCTTTGAATTTTGGTAGACAAGTATGGATTTAAGTTAAATTCATAAAACTAGAAACTCACATTTGGTAACAATGACCATTTGCAGAGCCTACGGACGAAACGGGAATTGAGCTCAAGCGAGCATAAGACACCCGTAAGGTATGTGAAGCTATCCCTCTCCTTCTTTGGCATGTCCTAGGCATACTAGGCTTGAATTTGAGCCTCGGGGGGTTATTAAATCGTTCATCGAAATTCGATTCTGAAATCGAGCACTATTCATTCGGTGGCGATTGAACTAGAATGCTTATATCTTGTTGGAAAATGCTCAAACGTCCGTAACTTGCGGGAATGTAATCGAATTGTCTTGAAACTACCATAAATGGCTCCATTAAGTGATATTTTGTAAAACTTTTCAAAAACCACTGGCGGGGAGTGTGATATTTTGTAAAACTTTTCAAAACCACTCCGGCGGGGGTGCGATATCTTATTATTCGAGGATTTTCCAAAACCAACTCCGAAGGGGGTGTGAGATTTTATTATTCTTACTACTATTATTATTATACTCCGATGGGGCTAGGATTAGTATTATGTCGCGAGTGGCATGCCGATGGGGCAGGCAGCCGCATGCCGCGAGTGACATGCTCCGGCGGCTAGGATTATGTCGGGGCCGGCATGTCCGTCGGGGCCGGGATAGACGTATGTTGGACCGGCATGCCCGAAGGGTGCTATCATTTATTCCGGGACCGGCATGTCCGGGGGCCGGATAGACGTATGTCGGAACACACCCGAAGGGGATTACTAGTATTATTGTGCATTGTTATTACTACTGTTGTTGCTATTATTGTTATTATTATTAGGCGGAACGTAGGTCACGGCGGACTATTATTATTTAAATATTTAATTCATGTCGAGGGTAACCTAAACTTGCTTCCGTTGTACTTTCCTATTTCTTGCTTCGGGATGCTTTACATATTCGGTACGTATTCCGTGCCCCCTTTTCTTCTGGGGCACGGCCATCGCCCGCGGTCCGGGAGGCGCGATTTGGCGATCCCGGCTAGTTAGGGGAACCAGACAGCTGGAGTCGACAGCCCATTTGCTTTCCGAGACTGTTTGTTCTTGTTTTGGTATAATTACTGGGTGTATATATTTGCAGGTCATACTATTTAGAAGTCTCGCGAACGGCGTGGGAGTTTGTAGTTCTTGTTTGGCCTTGCTTCGGCCACTATTTTGTTGTACGGGCAGAGCGCAGGCCTTACCTCGGCTCGCCTTGTTTTATGTCGTATGTATATATATATCATGTTTTGAGATGCCTCGAGCCACGTGTCGATTTTGGTATTTCATTTACAATTTTAATTCTTTAACACTGAGTTGACGTTTAAGGGTTCGCTTGACTCTCGACGAGAGCTCGGGTGCAAAATCGCTGGCACAAACGAAGGTTGGGGTGTAAGCGGGCTCCGTCACATGGTTCGTTATTCTTTGTTAGAGCTGTAGCACACAAACGGGGGTTGTGGGTAGCACCCACGGTCGTGTTTATGTTACGTATATCTCCGGACTATATATGTGATATATGTATATATGTGTGCGCGGTGTCGTACCTTTCTCCGTACGATAAGTTCCCATTTTGTTGCCATGATCCGATTACGATTGATACGTGGGCACGAGTGCCCACCGGGTGCTAGTCACGGCCTACGGGGAGGTCGAGTCGTGACAAAAGTGGTATCGGAAATGCGGCCAGTCCTCGGAATGTCTGGTGCCGTGTCTAGTGCCCTGTTTATCGGTGTGTCGTACTTTCACATCTACAAATGGGTGAGGCTACGGGACATTTAGGATGTCACCTTTCCTTCGATCTTAGATCGTGCGATAGAGGCTTTGCCGTGGATGACTCCTCCCTCCAGCCGTTATGTTTTCGGCGATGCCTCCCCGAGAAAGGCGACGGTCTGCCCGAAGGGCAAGTTCCTCTTCTTGCGAGGAGAGACCCGGTCGGGCCCCAGCAGTTACGGGGCCCGTACTCGGCCCGGCGGAGGTTGTGCCCCACCATCGAGGGGGCACAGAGCACAGTTATCGAGCATCAGAGGCAGCTCCACCGCCCGCCCCCGAGGTTCGAGTGCCCGAGGCTGGCCTCCTCACCGGGGCGGAGACGGAAGGCAGACGCTGTTCAGCTATCGACCGGGCTGTAGCAAGCGCAAAGTTCGAAGGCACGGGAGCAGGGGATGACGGTGCGGATAGACGTGACGGTGGAGAGGGCTCGCTATTTCTTCGACTCCGTAATCCGCCGCAGTTCTTCGGGTCAAAGCCGAGGAGGACCCTCGTGAGTTGGGTAGGCAAGCGGCGTACGCCGGCGGCCGGTCGGGGCCTCCCCGGGATCGAGTCGATGAGTTGGGCGTCAGACGTCGGGCCACGGCATAGCAGCCAATTGGTATGAGTCGTGGGAGGCATCCCGCAGGTGAGGCTCCCACCGTGTGGGACGAGTTTGTGGAGGCTTTCTGTTATAGCCCGTATTTTGTACGTTTGGAAATTTCAAAGTCGACATGGAAAGTTAAGGTCGAGACCATTCTCCAAAAATTTTTCTAATGTACAAGTTGGTTATGAATAATATTTACGAACATTATTAGTGTGGAAATATTGGGAAAGGTTAAGGGCAAAAAGGAAGATTCGCAAAATGGATCATGGTAATATAGAATGAAGGTCGTCGTTGAAATTAATATAGATAAATGATAATGAAATATATGGTTGTTGTCGTGTTGGAAGGTTTCGGATAAAGTGGTACGTTAATCGAGTGATTGAATGTTACGTAAATTGAATTGAATTGAATTGAATTGGATATTGAAGTGTTGCTAGAATACTTGTTGGCATTGTTAATAGCTCAATGGGTTGATTCCTGATTGTTGTTGATTAAAATTGGTCAAGCTAGACTTTCTTGGACGGTGTATTTACAAAAGGGAGACGTCACGAAATTGGCATCATAAGTGAATAACCTGAAAGGTTACGACAAGTATATGTCAATGAATTCCAATGATGTTGTTGATCTTCTTGAATGTAGACTAACAAGTTCTAACAATAAACGTAGCTAGTAAGGCGCGCGCAGTATGTTAAGGCTCGTCCCTTTCTTTTCTATGGCATGATCTATATGTAAGATTTTATAAATGCTTCCATAACGTTCTCATTTCCAAAAGTTAGAAGTAATGGTTCCAAGGTAAAATTTTCCCTTTTTAAAAGTTTATAAATTTTTCCCCAAAATATTCATTTTTCCCAAAATCCAAGTTTTACTTTTTTTTGAAAGCTTTTATGATTAAAACAACGACTATGATTTGATGATGACAATGATGACGATAGAGAAAACGTTATGATAATATGTCAAGAATATGTTTTTACCATGAATACGACGATAAGCAGTGTTAAGCTATTTTTGGATAAACACTTTAAAGGCCCCAAAGAAGAAACATGCCTTATGATCCGTTTTATGTTTTCCCCATGATGACACTTTTTTTGATAGTCCCCCCGGGGATAATCGCCCCCAGGAGACAGACGACCCTAGTTATTCCATAATGACGGGGGGCTTCCGACCTTATGTCACTCCGATGGATACATGACTTTTTTTGGGCCTCCGCATGCTTATATGACATAGTATATAAATATGTATAGCACAGGGGGCAAGGGATACATGGGGAAGGGAAGGGAAACATGTTTACCCACCGGCCGGTTTATCATCCCGACGGGGGAAGGGCGGCCATTTTGCAAGGGGGAAAGTTGTTCGGCGCTATGATATGAAATGATATGATATGATATGATATGATATGAAATGATATGACATGATATGATAGACAGATATGACAGATATATATGATAGAATAAAGAAGGGAGGGGATCTGCCAAAAGGGGGTTTCATATGTAAAGCAGCTTTAATGATATGTTCCGTACGACCTTTTACATGATATGCCTACTCAGGATACTCTCTCACATGATATGCTCACATCCCATCCCTTGTTGCAATGATTACGTCTCTTTTATGTTCCCGCCACCCTTACATACGGGGCATTGCTCGTAAAGCCTTTTGGGGGCGCCGCGTTTCATCCCCGGGGACACCGAAAATGGAGTTTTTCAAGACGCCAGAGTTGGTAGACTCCATTTGACGGAGGCCCCCGAGTCGAATATGTGCTATGCATTGTTCTTAAGACTTCGACGAGTCGGGATCTGAGTGTCAATTTTAAAAAGAGTTCCACTAGTTGATGTTTTTTTTTAATTATACATTATGTTACGACCCCTTTTTTTTTCGACCGTGCTTAATTTGAGAAACGAAAAAAGATTTTGAAAATTTTACTAGTATTTTATTTTCTTTTGATTTACAAACCCCAAAGAAATATGTGAGGATAAGAGTCCACGGGCGCCGGCCCAAATGGGGGTGGGTGCCCATCACACCCTAGTAAGATCGGGGTGACAAAGTGGATCGAGCAGGTGGTTAAGGGTTGTCCGCAGGGTTTTCCGGGGGTCCTGATGGGGGGAAGCCGGCCACATTTATAAACAGGGGGGCCCGGGGCATCTAGGAATTGTTGTTTTTTTGTTCTAAGATCGGCGATAGAGCCAAGAAAAAAAAAGCTTAAAAGCCGACCAGAGAAGGAAAACGAGAAAAAAGGGCCAAGGAGGTAAGTCCAACGAAATTTACTTTACCCGAAAGGGGAAGACCGGACCCCCGGAATGTGTCATAAGGTGTAGTTCGCGAGGGTTAGCGATATTTGCGAACGATTTGGGATAGTAGGCATGGTGGAGACCCCGCAATGGAGGCTAACAGAAGGAGCGGGAAAGAAAATACAACATAGGCAATAATAGAGCGTCGTTTCAAGAAAGGGGATTTGGCATGACGATGGGGCGATCACTCCCCGGGGGAACTGGAGGCTCAGACAAGAAGTAGTCATACACAAAGGGGAAGGTGAACATTCGAAGAAAAGGCCAAAATAGTAATTTACAAAAAAAAGGGACGTGTTACGAAAATGTTTGAACGAAGACTTCGATTTGCTCCAAACATGAATAAAGGTCATAAGGGGGAGCGATTATACGATTAAGGCACCGGATTCCACCAAAGTTTCGAGGTTAAGGTGTCGGTGGAGCAATTTTATGAGGGTGACCCCCGGGGAGTGGAAAAATTCTATTGAGATATAAGAGACAAATAAAAAGATAAGGTAATCTAAGGAAAACTGGGAATACAAGGGTTTGGACAAGAAGACGTGTAGGACACCAGACTAGTTCGTTGAAGGGACAAGGTGCCCAAACCCCCTAGGTGGATAGGTTAATGTTTTTGGGAAGATTTTTGGGGCAAAGAAATTATATATATATATATATGAAGGTGTATGATATCCCATATATGTTTGAAAAAGGGACATGAATCCAAAATCGGTCGATAAAGGTATCAATCGAGGGGTGCCGCAATTCGAGAGACACCCGAGTAAATGATCGTTATGCTTTTATTCTACTATGGGTTTAAAGGGAAATTTAATGACGATAGTTGAAAAGAGGGGGCGAGTAGGGGGAAAAAGAAGAGATTAAACTGCCGAAGGGGTGAAAGGTAGGGAACTCGAAAGAGTCTGAGAAAAATACCGGAAAACACGGGGCTATTTGGGGGAAAGGGCTAAAAAGATGTGAAAAAGGGGAGAGGGGTGAAGACAGAGAGGAAAGGGATTCGAGAACTAATTGCGATAAGGAGGGTAAAAAAATAGTAACCGTGACAAGAAAATTTAAGTAAAGAAGGGAAGACTAAGTTTAGTGACGATGTTATAAGACTTTGGTATTGAAAGGTATATAAAGGATGGCCACTGCGATGGAAGAAGGTGGAAAAGAATTCAGTAGGTCCGAGGGATTTGATCTTAGCGGGAAAAAAAATAAAAGGGGGGGCATGTAAAAGACCGCTTCTTTTAAATCACAAAATAGTTAAAGACCCGAGAATAAATAAGAAAGTAAAAATTGTAAGGATCATGCAGGCAAGACAACATGACGCACAAAAGAATGAAAGTGTAGTTAAGGAAATTTTTTAGTAAGGACAAGGGGGAGAAAACGAAAAGTGAAAAAAGGTATGGAAATATGGATAAGGGGCGCAAGGACAAAGTAAAAGAAAAAATTAGGGCTGAGGTTTCCAAGTTAGACACGAGTGGGGGTGACAAGGAATAAGGTATAGACGAAGACTTAAAAAGGATTGTTGCCAATAGAACCCCCTTAAAAGGGGGGGGAAATATTATATTGGGCTTAAAAAGGAATCACAAAAACCCAAAAAAATAGGAAAACATTAAAAAAAGGGGTACCCGTGACGGAAAGGAAATCCATGATGAAAAATTCATGTAAAGACCGGGAGTTCGATTATAAGGGGAATAAGGCAAAGGATAAAACGGTAAGAAAGGGCCCATAAAAGGAACCCTCCCGAAATATTATGACCCCCTAGCCATAACATTCGAAACAAGTTCAGGGGAGAGTTATAGCCCGTATTTTGACGTTTGGAAATTTCAAAGTCGACGTGGGTTAAGGGCAGACCATTTCCAAAAAAATTTTTTAATGTACAAATTTTGGGGAAAAATATTTACGAACATTATTAGGGGGAAAAATTGGGAAAAGGTTAAGAAAAAAAATTCCAAAAAAGGGTTTCCTTTTAAAATAGAAAAGGGCCCTTTTTAAAATTTAAAATAGATAAAGATAATGAAATATAGGTTGTTGTAATTTAAAAGGGTTTAAAAGGGCATGTTAATGAGTGATGAATGTTATGTAAATTGAATTGAATTGAATTGAATTGATATTAAGTGTTGCAGGATACTTTTGGCATTGTTGATAGTTTGGCCGTTGGATTCCGGGTTGTTGATTAAAATTTGGGCCGACGACTCCGGGGCGGGTATTTATGGGGGTCCAAAAACCAGATAAGTGAATGAACTTGAAAGGTTTCACAAGTATATGTCAATGAATCTAATGACGGCATCTTCGAACGTGACAACAAGTTTACGAATAAACGTACTGGGCGCGGCGTTTTATGTTAAGGCTCGTCCCTTTCTTTTTTATGGAGATTCATATGTAAGATTTTATAAATGTTCCATAACGTTTCATTTCCAAAAAAGAAGCAATGGTTCCAAGGTATAATTTTTCTTAAAAGTTTATAAAGCCCAAAATATTCATTTTTCTCCAAAATCCAAGTTTTACGATTTTTTTGAAAGTTTTTAGATTAAAACAACGACTATGATTTAGATGACAAGATGAGCCTATATGGGAAAAAGTCCGATGAAAGTCAAGAATATGTTTTTACCATGAATACGACGATAACGTGTTAAGCTATTTTTGATAAGACACTTTAAAGGTCCCAAGTATATGAAACGATGCCCATGATCCCCTTTTTTGTTTTCCCATGAGACACTTTTTGATAGTCTCCCCCTTTTAAAACGCTCCCCATGCGAGACAGACACCCAGTTATTCCATAAGAATCGAGGCCCAAACCCTTTTGTCACTCCGAGGATCAGACTTTTCGGGCCCCCCCGCAGCTTATATGACATGAAAAGATATGTATAGCACAGGGGCGGGGGGATAATGGGGGAAAGGGGGGAAAAATGTTTCATGCCCCCCGTCCGTTATCATCCCGACGGGGGGGCCGGATTTAGGCAGCCCATATTTTCTAAGGGAGCCCACGTTGTTCCCCCTATGATATGAAATGATATGATATGATATGATAGATATAAATGATATGACATGATATGAAAACAAAAAAAATGACATGATATTTATATATGACAAAAACAAGAATGACCCCCCTGGGGATTCATAGTACAAAGGCCCCTTTTCGATAGTTCCTACGTAAAAGTTCGCTTTTCATGATATGCCTCACATGTACGTGATACCCCTCTCCATGATATGCTCTATCTCCATACCGTTGTCACATGATTCGCCTTTCTATGTTACCGTCCATGCCTTACATATGAATTGTCGACGACGCCCCTTTTTGGGGGGGCCGCGTTTCATGCCGCGGACACTCGCAAGAAGAGTTTTGCGAAGACGTTCCAAAAAGGGTAGACCCATTTGTATCCGGGGGGCCCCGAGTCGATTATACGGTTCGCTGTTTGGTGAGACTTTCGAGTAGCGCGGGGCTGAGTGTCAACTTTAAAAAGGGGTTTCCCCTAGTTGATGTATTTTTTTTAAATTTTACATTATGTTCGCCCCTTTTGTTTCGAACGTGCTTAATTTGAGAAAAGACAAAAAAATTTTGAAAATTTTACAAAGTATTTTTCTTTCATTTGATTTTAACCCATAAAAATATGAGTAAAAGAGTCCCGCGCCCCCAAATGGGGTCGGGGCCCCTCACACCCTAAGATGGGTTTAACTTTCCTTTCCCCTTTTCTACCCCCGCAGACGACAGCCGGTTTCCCTTCTTTCGTCCGAGGCGCCGCGAGAGCTTGGTTTGATTTTTGGGGGAACGCTCCTCATATAGCGACATGGCCGAAGAGGCACCGGTTTTGGGGCCCGGGTGATTATTTGATTGACAAAATGTCGATGGCTTCCTTACCCGGTTTTATCCCGTATTTTGAAAACGGGGCAACTTGGTGAATTATAAAGTTTGGGACTAGGCTATCCCAGGGGCTTTCGTTTGTTTTAAAGGCTTAAATTGTGTATGATTTCAATGTCTTTAAAAAAGTTAAAGAAACACTTGGAGGAATTTTCCTTTTTTGTAAAAGGGGCTATTTTGGGGAAATTTAAAACAAAAAAAAAAAAAAAAAAAAAAGGGGCAAGGTGCCGGCCCCTTTATAGGGGCCATGGACATGGAAATTTATATTTATAAAATTGACAATTTCTTTAAACTTAAACAATTTCTAGAAAAATTAAGAAAACCTGAGACAAAAACCCAAAAGGGGTTTTGCCATGTCCATGATTTTCAAGACCAAATTTCATCCATCAAAAAAAAAAATTTTCAAGTAAAGTTGCTAATTCAAGGGGGTAAGTAACGTGGGGGGGCGAAATAGTACGCTGTTTTTCTAACGACCAACTTTGGTCAAGTTAAGGTTGGGAAAAAAGGGGAGTTTAATCTTGTTTTCTTGTGTTAAGGGGGTGGTGTATATGTGTTGTTGTATGCTAAAAAAGAAATTTATGTTGGGGGGAAGTTGAATTCGTGGGAGGTTGCCAGTGTTGGGTTTTTATGTTTATTA
>NC_081353.1:64688080-64696675 GCF_029784015.1 Lycium ferocissimum
AAAACCTTTTAGGGTTGCAAGGTAACACTAAACAATTAAAACTCTTTTATTAACCAAAGGCCTTCTTAAACATGTCGGTTTCAACAAAAAAAAACCCCCTCGGAAAAGAACCGGCAAAAAAAAGGGCCGAGGGGGTTCCAAACACATATTTACAATATAACAATACAAAATAGCCCCCCCCCAAACAAAAAAATTTGGGTCCCCCTTTTTGGTTAACTAAAAAAAATTTAATCCCGCTGGCAGGTTTTAAAGGGAAAAATCTCTCGGCCCCCCTGGTTTAGTCCCCGGGCCCCGGCATGAAAAAATTTTCCCCTTTTTTCCCCCGCCTCTTCGTTTCCGCTACGTTCCTCGAAATAATCATCATCTTGTTCAAAAAACTTGCTTTATTTTTTGGCGTGCTCTCGCCCCCGCCCTTTCCCCATCTTACCCTTTTTTTTCCCTTTTTATATGTTTCCCTTCCCATTACACTTGCTAATGTCGGACCACCTGATCAATGTTATATCCCGTATTTTTGCACATTAGGATATTTTAAGCTAATCGCGATAAGTTTAAGGACAAGACTATTTTGGGATCTGAGATAAAGACATTTAACCCCCGTTTTTTATTAATGCACAATTGCTTAAAAATTTTTAAATTTGGGTTTAAAATTTTAGTGGAGATTGGGAAATTAACCATGATTATATTTTTAAATGGGGATTAAGGCTAATTATCATTAATTAGAAAATTTAAAGGGGAAGTGGCCCCACCATGGCAGGGCCCAAAAACCGATTGGCCCTGCCCTTGGGGCACGTGTCCCCCCTTGGACCCCCCTATATATATATCAATTTGATGACTAATTCCCATTTATTCATTTCATTTTAAAATTTTTGGGGAATGAGAGGGGGGAGAGAGATTCGGCCATGGCTAAGCAAAATTTAAGCTCACAAATCTTGATCCAAAATTAATTTTCCAAGGTTTTCTAAATTATTTGAAGGTCATGGGGACGAGAATTAACCATAGAAGAGCACCAAGAGTGTTTATTAGTTAAAGGGCTATCTTTTAAAAACCCCCGAAGGATTCAAGTTTTTAAAGGAAAGATTTGATCCTTTTCACATTTTTTAAAGGGGGTTGGGACGTGTTGAAAATTTTGGTAGATGTGAATTGGATATATGAAAATGTATTTTGAGGTTGAAGTGTTTTTGACCCGTGAAAGGGGGGTTTTTTTAGTAGGAATTGGTAAATTTAAATTTTTAATAGCTTTTTTGGTTGTTGTTGTCATGGATTATGTGATAAAAAATGGGGAATTAAAGGGTTTAAAAGGTTGAAGTTGTATTTTTTTTTGGGGGGGCTTGTAAAATTATTGTGATATTAATGTAGTTTTCTTGCATAAAAATGAATGATGTTGTTGTCGTGTGTTGGCTGGTATAATTCACTAGTTTAGAGAAAGGGTGTATAAAAAACTTAAAAACTTATGTTTTTCGGTTATTTTTTATTTAAAAAGATTATCGGTCTTAAGTATAGTTAAGACTTCGTATCGTGTCGTTGTAATGGCCGGACCTCCGTTATGTCGTTTCGATGAAATGTTATGACTATAGATTATTAAGAATAACTTGAATACGTCGTAGTCGTTAGGTTAATTATTATTGAATGTTGTAATGTATGGGGGTGATTGAAATGTTATGCGGGTTGTTCGGAGTGTTCTCGAATCTTGTCTTGGTCACCTTTGATGGTACTTGAACGTGTGGTTATGGATATTGATTTGGTTGTTTTATAGTTGGCTTGAATATAGGGGAAATGCCGCCTAATTTTCTAGAGATGAGCTACTAACGTCGGAATACGTTTTGAACCTTCCCGTAGCTTAACCATAGTTCTTAACGTCTTAATATAGGTTGAGACACTTCGGGCAGCGTATACGTATTGTGTTACGGCTAAGCGTTAAAGGTATGTAAAGCTATCCTTTCTTTCTTTTGGCATGATTTATATGAAACGAACAACGACGAATGTATAAGCTCCTATTCTTATAGACACTAGGATGGCTAATGTCCTTGACTTCCATAAGCTATTTCATGTTATCTTGATACGTGTCTATGATTCCGGAGGTTCTATTTGATATAATCTATAGTGATATTCAAGGAACACTTGACATGACTGTCGTCTTTGATACTCGAGTGTTAGTTCATTTTACATATTCCATGGAGTCTCAGATGATGATTTAGTTTTCATATGGTTGCTCGCTCACTCGCTTTCGTGCATGTTGTCATTATATCTTTCACCGAGTCCGGGTCGTGTATGTATTCGTGCACGTATTCAACGGCGTGCATCGTTCCGAGTCCCTCGGCTGAAATTTGGGTATGGTATATATGTATATGATGATATGATGATGTGATGATGGCACCAAGTCCCATGATGGACCGGGCATGGTATACATGTATACGACTTATTCACCGAGTCCATAATAGGCCGGATATGGTATATGATATAGCTATGCATGATTTTATTTCACAAGGCATGTGCACGATTGATTTCTTGATTATCATACTTGTCTCCTAGAATCTCTACTTCAGTTATGATCTTCCTTATCGTATTCCATGCTTTATATACTCAGTACATATCTCGTACTGACCCCCTTTTTTTTTGGGGGGGGCTGCGTTTCATGCCCGCAGTATACGGATACTCGATTTGGTGATCCTCCCGACTCGGGACTTCTACTCGAGTGTGTCTTCGAGTGCTCCATTGTTGAACTCTAGACTTTTGGTACGGATCTTTTGATGTATATATATATATATATGTTTATCCGGGGGTACGGCGAAGCCACAGGCCCGTTATATTTCACTCGATACTCTTAGAGCGTAGACATATGTGTGGGTTGTATATAGATGTTGTTGTGCAACCGTGTCAATATGACTTATTTTGGGATGTTCCGTACGTAGTAACGACCTTGTCGGCTTGCGTATATGTTTTAGGATGTTGTATGTAATGGCCCCTGTGTCGGCTTGCGTATATATTTTGGGATGTTTCCGTATGTTGTGGCAGCCTTTCCGGCTTGCGTATTATGTCATGCTTGATTGGTTGTGATTCCTCAGGAGACAGGTTACCTTGTTATATATATGTGACAGTTCTAAGACAACGTTTTGTTTTTGCAAGCTTCCATGTTATGTTTAGTTTCGGTTTGACTATATCTAACAGGTACGTATATGAGTGTCTAGCTCGGGCACTAGTCACGCCCCTACGGGGTTGGGTAGTGACAAAAATGGTATCAGAGTAGTTCATCCTCGGGTGTCTGAGTACCGTGTCTAGCAGTCTTGTTTATCGGTGTGTTGTGCACCACATCTATATAAACAGGAAGCTACAGGACATTTAGGATGTTATCTTTCCTTCTTACTCTAGATCGTGCAATAAAGCCATATTATCAGGATAATCCCTCCCTAACAGATTATTATGTTTACGGGGGCCCTCCAAAGAAGCGGCACCGCCCGGAAGACAAATCGGTGGCCGAGATACTAGCCGAGACTCGGAGAGTTACTAGGGCCGTGCCCTGTGCTCGAGATTGTGCTCCCGGTCGGCGAGCCTGCCGCCGCCACCTCAGGAACTCGGAAGCGACGGCGGTCGCGAGATCGTGGGCGGCTCCACCGGCTCTCGAGGCTCCGATTGCACGAGCCTCCGGCTCTCGGCCCGAGGGCGGAGGATAGGGCCATGAGAGATGCGATTCGATTCCGACCGTATTAGTGGTAAGGGGCTCGCGAGCATGGATTAGGAGTTGACCATGCGGATGAGATACGATGGTTTGAGGGCGGCGGCTCTTAAGTTCGTAACCCCCGAGTTCCTGGGGTCAAGGCCGGGGATGATCCGCGGGAGTTTGTCGACGAGATGCGCTCGTACGTTGAGATAATTAGGGCTTCGAGGGCGGGTCTCGTGAGTTGGCGCCGTATCGATTGCGGGATGTGGTTAATGGTGGTATGAGTCTTGGCAGTTATCTAGGGGCGAGGGTGCTCCTCGGCCGGTGGTGGGATGAGTTTGTGGAGGCCTTCCTTGGCCCTTTCACCTCCGAGACGAGGCGAGCCGAGTTGATAGATTGCATCCGAGCGGGGGGAATGGCGGGAGCGTTCGAGATTATAGTCTTGAGAGTTTGATTCGTTGGCTGAATACGCGCCTACTATTGTACCGATATGGCTGATAGAGTGCATCGTTATGTGATGGGGGTACGGGATCGTTATTTGATTGATAGTTGTATGGCAATGGCTTCTCGGGAGGGTATGGATATTGCTCGAGGTACGGGCATATGCACGGGGGTAGAGGATCGGCAGAGAGGACGTCGACGGACGGAGGGCGATGGCAGGAGGCCAGCATAAGAGGGCTAGATCGGTTGGTTATCTGTCACGACCCAGCCCCGTAGGCCGTGACTAGTGCCCGAGCTGGGCACTCGTACCCACCTATCAATTGTAATCGGATCGTAGCAAACAAAATAGGAACTTATACGTACAGAAAGGCACAACACCGCGCACACATATATACATATATCATATATACAGCCTGAAGATATACAGAACACAAACACAACCGAACAGTGCTACCCACAACCCACGTTTATGTCGACAGGCCTCTAACAGTAACAACAGAACCATATGACGGGACAGGGCCCCGCCGTACCCTGAATAAATATATACACGTATAACAAAAAGAGTACGTACCAAAATTTGGGCCTGGGACAAGGGAGCTCTCGAAATAGCGGATAGGGATCCTAAGGCGGCGGCTCCCAAACGAGCATTCCGCACTCGCGCGGCATGAAACGCGACCCCCGAAGAAAGGGGTCGGTACGGAATATGCGAGCATGTAAAGCACGGAATACAATATATAGAACCATAATCGAACTGGAATTTATCGAAATAAGCATAGTAATCAGGAAATCAAAACTTGCCTGTGAATCATATATCATGCATGTCTATATCATATCATCAAATCATTGTGTACATATAGCATACCCGGCCCTCCAGTGAGGGACTCGGTAAACAAAATCATATAATCATCATGCATAGTAATCATGTAATCATATGTATATGCAGGTACCCTACAGTGAGGGACTCGGTGAATAGGATCATCAAATGCCATCCGCGCCGTCCCCATCATCCACGTCATCGTATATATATATATATATATATAGCCCGGTCCCTCTAGTGAGGGACTCGGTGAGCTAATGCAATGAGGCACGAATACGTACCCGGCCCGGGACTCGGTGAAAGATGCATTGAGGCATGCACGAGCGGAGTAGTGAGAAACCATATGCACACAAATCACTTCAAAGACTCGATGAAATAAAATAAATTAAGCGAGCAATCATTTAGAAATCGGGACGATAGTTATATCAAATACCTTTCGGACATCACTCGGAACAGATCAAACTGGACTTTAGAAATCATAGCTACGTGTCGGAATCATATACATAACAATCCTTATTTTAGACTTGGTAAATAATAAGTAACCAAACTCGGGGATCAGAATAATAAGCATATTAGGTTCTTTCAAACAAGCCATTGGACTATACGAAGGAACGTCTCGGGGGCCCACGGACAATCCCAAACTAATCCGAGCCCGCCCATGGGAGTTTAGTGTCACCATACGCTATGGAACTTCTTACGAGCATATCGAGGCGATGCGAGCCCTTTTGTGAAAGTTACGGTCGTTCGTAGTTTCGGGATCCTTTTTAGGAACAACTTCCTTGTAACACTTAAAAATTTAATCATACAAAGGACACAAGGATTATGTCATGACTACATTATGAATGTAATATTAAGAAGCGAATAAAAGGTCGTGAACACGCTCGGATCAAGAATAGAATTCCCAGGAGCTCGTAGGATATTTCCCTTACATCTAAGACATGCCAAAGAAAGAAAGGGTGAGCTTTACATACCTTGGTCGCTCCCTAAGCTAATACAACTCAAGTCTCGGCTCTCAAGGTCTACACAACGTCAATAGATATCAAACATTAGTTGAAGACATTTAGGAATTCAATTCCAAACGAACATCAAATTCTACAGAAATTTCGGCAGCATTTCCCCTATAAATACACCAACCCCGAGATTTCAACTTGGCCAAATTCATCAACAACAACACCAACAACCAAACTAGCAACACTAATAATCAATTCAAAACGCATTCTAACATTAAACACTCTTTTTACATAATTCAACAACATTCTATTCCGTTATACTTACCTCGACTACTTACATTCAAACCAATATCAACGTTTATACATTCGATTACTAATCCAAAACCATTCAAACAATATTCAAGAACACTTTAGACAATTCACACAACTTTCCACACAACCCAAACAACACTCCAACTCACCCGAATTCCTCCCCAAACCCGAGAACAACCCAACACACATTCTTCTCTTCCAAATTCATGAATTACACCAATAATCCACACATTAACAATGTCATTGCCACAAACATAAAATCTACATAAGAATTACATTAACTTCCAAATCAGCCCACAATCATTACAACTCCAACTTGATTCATTAAACTTTCATTGTTAACATAGAATCCACACGACAACAATAACATAGAATCCACACGACAACAACAACCAAAACACTAAATAAAATTAATTCATTCTTGGCATACAAGATGACCCATTTTCGGCCAACACCTACACACACATTCCATGATTTCCATCCATTTCTACACACTACAACAACACTCAAACATGCTAAACACAATTAGTTCTTCACCCCTACACAACACACTACACACCCACGGCCACTACACTACACACAGTTACAACTTCAACTTCCTATTTTCATGAATTTCATTCATATTTGCATGCTACAACACACATAAACTATCCGTAACATATAAAGAGAAGATTAAAACATACCTTCTTCTCTCCAACTTTTCCACACACGGCTAGGAGTAGATTTAGCAAGAATAAGCGTTTTGTTCGTTCTAACAACTACCTCACGTTAAAGAGCACCTTTCAATTGGTAGGAAAACTAGGAGAAATTATTTTTGGGATGAAGATTTTTGGCCTTCATCTTTCTCTTGCCATGGCCGAATGGCCCCTTATCTCTTCTCTCAAATTTTTCTTGAAATTTCTAGAGGTGAAAGTGATGACTAATGATGACTTAGTCATCTTTTAATAACACTTAGTAGCCAACCATGTGGCCATGGCCACACCACAGGTGGCCGGCCACATAACCCCTCATTTCTCTTTTTTTTTTTTTTTTTTGTTGAATTTTCAACTTTCCAAAAATAGAATACTTTCCAAAAATGGAATTTAACCCCAAAGGTTTCTTTAATAATTCCATGCCAATAAAATCATACACAACTCATGCTTTTAAAGCAAGCAAAAAAAAATCTCTACTTCATATCTCGGAACGGTCTTGTCCCTAACTTATCAAGGTTGACTCGGATTATCCCGTACGAAATTCGGGGGATATAACATCATCTTTTAGTGAGTATCGAGGGGCGGGCCTCGGTGTATGATAGATATCCTCCTCGGCCCCGCCACGGGTGCCACCCCCACGGTTCACGGGTAGGAGATTTGATAGCACGGGGTATTCGGGAGCCGGTCCAAAGCTCCGGGACTTCAGTTCGAGGATGAACAGGGGTTCGAGTCAGTCGAGGCCACCTTTGCCTCGGTGTTCCTAGTGTGGTAAGCTCCATTCTGGGGAGTGCCATTTTGTTACGAGTGCTTGCTTTTCTTGCGGCCGTCAAGGCCATATTATGAGAGACTGTCCGTATGGGGGAAGTCCAGGTGGTGCGGCTCAGCCTACTGGGTCGGTTGCTGGTTCGTCTTCTTCTGTGGCTATGCGCCCTATGGGGCAGGGTATTCAGACACCGAGCGGAGCCGTAGAGGTCGTGGCGGAGCTTCCGGTTCTAGCGGTCCTTCGAACCGCACATATGCTTGGCTGGTAGACGAGGATCGGAGGCGTCACCAAACGTGGTTACGGAGTGCATATTATCGATTTTCTCTCGGACATATATGCATTGATAGATCCGCAATCACCTTATCATATATATCTCCCTTTGTTGCCGGTAGAATCGAAATAGAACACCGAGTTGATAGAACCCATTTGAGGCAGCTACACGATGAGAGATCTGTTATAGCAAGACAAGTATATAGAAATTGTTCGGTGGATATATGTAGTCGTCATACCTTGCTAGATTTGATGGTTAGGATATGGCGGAAGTTTGATGTTATTATGGGTATGGATTGGTTAGTTTCTTGTTATGCTAACGTTGATTGTAGAGAAAAGATAGTTCGATTTCGGTTCCCGGAGACGATTATAGAGTGGCTGTGGAATACGTATCGTGGCGGATAAGTTTATTTCATACCTCGAAGCGAGGAGGATGGTTAGAAAGGGTTATATTTATCATGCGAGTTCGTGTGCATGACTTGAAAACAGCAGGTACCGACTCTTCGGTCGATCCGATAGTAAATGAATTTCCGGATGTATTCCCGGATGAACTTAGGGCATATACGAACGGAGATAGAATTTACTATAGATGTATTGCCGGATACTCGCCCATATCTATTCCTCACTACGAAATGGACTGGGGGGGGTTAAAAAGCGAGAGACTTGTTGAAAAGGGCTTTGTAGGCCCCCTTCAT
>NC_081353.1:64696775-64705788 GCF_029784015.1 Lycium ferocissimum
ATACACCACACACACACACACACAAAAAATTTATATATATATATATATATATATATAAAATACACACACAGGGTTTTTTTTTTTTTTTTTTTTTTTTTTTTCCTTTCCAAGCTGAATTTTTCTTAAGTCATAAAAGAGCCCAAATTTTCTTTCCTATCATCTTGTCTACAGTACATTTAATCCTTCAAATATAAGATGACCACAGTACATTTCAGGCTTAAGAAAATTGCCAACCATGGGGGGCCCCACGCCACGGGGTTTCCCAAAAAGTAGAGCTAATAATAATTTCCATAACTAATAATAATTTCAATTCCAAGTTTGCCCTTAATATTCCATGCCAAAAATTTTAGACTTGCGCATTAAATAAAAAAACCAAAATGGCCTTCCCTTTTAACTTTCCTTCAAACCCCTTTAAACTTAATTTTAGTTCACTTATTTTCCGTCCTTCCATAACCTATTAACAACTCGACTTTGAGAAAACAGACCAATGATCTTGCACCCTTTTCGACAATAACTCCGGTATTATAGTTAACTAGCTAACCCTAAAAATCTCAATGTACCGAAACTGGGGAAAAAGGCCCTCACCCCCCATAGAGCCAGACCCGTTCCGGACCGAGCCGGGGGGAGCCCGCTATTCCATTGAGACCGATCCTTCGGGGACCTAGCGACGATTCCTCCGCATTTTTGATTTCCGGGAGAAGGGACCCCCCGACGCTACACAGGCCCCGTCCGAGGGTTCCCCGGGACATGGGAGGGGGAATTCCCGAGGCCGCCCGCCGCTCCCGGGGCGGACCATCGCCGCCACCCCGAGAGTGTTACGATTACCCCACCCCCTTACCCTACCGCAAAAAAACCCAAAAGATTTGCCTTTGTCTATATCTCGCTCGGGGAGAGAGACGAGAACCAAACGAGCGACGGGTAGAAAAGACGAGAGCACACTTCACTTTGAGTCCACCAAAAGACAAGGACCGATCGACTCGTATTGGGGACTTTATTGAATTTCCTATGTTTTGGATTTCAGATTATTACTTAATAGCGGGGGGAAAAACCTAAAAAGGGTAAAAACCAAGTATTTATAAATAACGGCGATCAAGTTGTTTTCGCCACGATTTGGAATCTTGGAAATTTGGGATGAAAAGTAGTCTTATATGTAGATTGAGGGTAATTGTTGAGAATTTGAAAGGCCAAATTAGTAAATTAGTAGTTGTGTAGTTGGAAGGGTAATAGATCCTTTCTAATTCGGAGGGATATGCATTACGATAATGTTTTGGAATCTAGTAAGACTTCAACTTGCTATGATGAGTGATTTAAGGTCATCAAGAAGGTGTACAATCATCCCAAAAGATGATGCACCGCATTTCACGAGTTTCAAGGTTAGCGGCGGCGAGAGAAATACTAGAAGGGGGACCCTGGGAAGTGTACGAGAGTCCACAAAGTTAGATTTAAGAGCGATGGGAAATTAGAGTAATTAAGGGCAAAATTTGGGAGTAGGAGGGTTAGAAACTCTAAAAGATCGCGAAGGATGAGGTGAATTAGACCGTTAAAGAGAAAGAAGGTGCATCACAGCTACATAATTAGGATAGGTTTGAAAAGTATTCGAAAGTTCTTTGTAAGCGAGGCATTAGAAAATATATATGTATGCGTATGATATTCCATATGTGGCTGCATCAACGGGTATGTGTGCCCCAGCAACCGATGTTGCTATATACTGAAGGCATTAATTGAATAGGATAACGAAGTTCAAGTGACAAAAATGGTACAAATGTTACAAGGTAAGTTGATGTTATTTTTACTAAAGGTTAGAGTTGAAAAGTCCTAATGCAATGACATTCGGGAAATCATGCGAAAGGGATAAAGTGTGGTAGTATGGAACAAAGGAGGAATGTGTGGGGTCAGAGAACAGACTTCGATCAAAGGGGACAAAAAGATAGTGACCACAACTAGAAATGTAGCAAGAGAAAGAATGATTAGGGCCCTTGCAATGATGCTAAGAGATTTCCAAAATTCCCGAGAGGTATATAAAGGATAACTGTAGTATATTGGTACAGTTGCCTTATACGGAGAAGTTTCCCAAACGATGACTTAAGAATAGAACGGATTTGCACGTTTAAAGGAATATTTCCGAACTTCGTGTTTGATACGAAATAACAAGAGGAGAATGGCGTCGAGGAGGGAGAAACCAAGGAAGGTTAAGGATGAAAGTAGGAAAGTATACTAACGGGTTTAAACGAAGGAAGAGGAGAGCATTTAAGAGTAAGGAACCAATTTTTAACCAGGGGTGGGTCCTTAAATTTTGGTATAAAAAAGAAAAAAGAGAAAGAAGAAAGAGGGAAAAAAAATAAAAAATTAATGACAGGGGCAAAAATTGAAGACCGAGATTTCATAAAGGGGGAAAATAAAATTAAAAAGGGGAAGCCCCCGTAGCCGGCCAAAAAAGGTGATGCGAGATCAAAAAATATAAAATTTGGTAAGAAAGAAGTAGAAAAAGGAAAAGAGAAAGAAAAAAGAAATTAAGAAGAAAGGGGGGTTGCTAAACGGGGGAAAGGTTGGGAAGTGGATGGGGTGTGGTATGGAAAAAAGTATGGTATACCCAAATAAGGGAAGTGGGGGAAAAATTTGAGAGTTATAAATAAATTGAAAAACAAATAAAAAAAATATAAAACCTGGACATATTCCCATTTTTAACTTTTTTTTCCAGCATTGTTAAAAACAAAAAGGGGAAGGTGGAAAAAAAAGGTATTGAAAAGTTTTGTCCTTAAATTTCCCCAAATAAAGTTTTTCCCTATAAAAAGATAAAAAAGTCGAATACGTTTAAGGACTCCCCCAAAAAGTAAGTGCGATAATTATCGAAGGCAGGATACTCAAGGCTATTAGTGTAAAAGGGACTTTTTAAAAGGGGGAAGATCATATTAGATTTGAAAGAAATTATGACTTTCCCAAGCTCCGGAAAAAATTTTATTATCGAGGCGATTGACACATCAAGAAGGTATCGAAAGAAGGAACAAAGAGAATAAGTGTGCCAGAGGGATAGGAAGAAAGTAGGGAAAATAACTCAAGAGACCCTTCACGCCGAAGAGCTACGACATTTCTAGACCATGGTTTGAATCCCCAGGGAAAAATTACGCTATGGGATCCCGGCATGTTCTAAAGGGTAATAAAGAAAGAAAAAAATTCCCCAACAAATTCACAGAGGATGATAAACCCAAAAGGACCCCCGATGAAAAAAAAGGGGAATTTGGTCAGGGGAGAGAATTATAGAAAAAAGGAAAACGACCGGTTTTTGAATTTAAAGGAAGAACGTTACCTTATTAATGGAAAGGGGAGCGTAAAACGATATTAGAAAACATCTAAAGACACTAATTATATAAAAAGAGAGCATATACTAGGGAAATTTTAAAACCATCAATGTAAAGTTATGCCTAACTACAAAAATTTAAGACCACACCGAAAGCCAACAAAGAATAACGATCGACTTTGATCGCCGATACAAGAAAATCGAAGATAAATATACTTACAAAAGGGATTTGAATGGAGTAAGAATTGTTGTACCCTATGCCTGGGTTGTATCGCGAGTTTTGGGGGAAAAGCTAAAGAAAATTTTTTTGGGCGAGCTCAAAGATTTGTGAGCTATAAAATTATTTTAGCGGTGTTAGATTGTTCCAAGCGATACGAATCGAGGTGTGGAAGCATTAGTATATACTTTTTTGGATATTGATCTAAGGGGCCCCGAAAGGAAGGGGAGAGTAGTTTAAGGAACATAACCATTATGCTCATACAAAAGAAAGGGGATAAGCTTTTGGAATGGGGTAAAAGGGGGTTTGACAAGGTTTAAAGGATTAGAGAACCCGACTAATGAACTTCAAAGATTTTCGACACCGATAACTAGGATCCGAAAAAAGGATAGCCCGAGAGGGCACCAAAGGAGTAAACGCAAAGGCACCGTAAAGAAAAGGAAAACCCCCCAAGAGGGAAACAAGGAGGAAAAAAAGGGAGTATGAAAACGATGAGTAGTTAGGAGAAAAGGGAAAACTACTAAAAAAAAAGGGAGGGGATATTTTAATTTATGATATACATAAAAAAAAAGGTGATGGAATGCCTAGATGAATGCAAAAAAGATTTGAAAATAAAGAGACACCCAATTTATACTTTTCACAGGTAATCGACTTAAGGAGAATAACCCCTTTTGGGGAAACAAAGATGATATCATGGGGTTTTCAAAATACCATTTGAGGAGAATGTTTTAAGGGGGAAGGATGTTACACCCCGGTTTTGACTACCCAAAATCTGACGATGAGCCCAAAAAAAAAAGTCAGGGGATTGGGGGGAAGATTATAATCCATAAAAAAAATATATATATATATATATTAAAAGAATTTGGAGATCATAGGGGAACGTATATTTTCCATGAAAAGCCCCGACGGGGTTCGGGGGCCCCCACGGAGTTTTATAAAGGACATATGAAAAAATTTTAGAGTAATACATTTAAAAAGTTTTTAAAATAAGGACACGCTTTCGGGATTTACTTAAAGAGGCCAAAATTTCGTTATAAGTTTGGAATTTAAAAATGCAAAAAGAAAGTTGTAGATAATTGAAATAGCTTTCCCAAACCCTAGGTCAGGGGCTCATACGAACGGGGTCAAACGATGCACGTTCAAGATCGGGGCGTCGTTGGGGTTTAACCCCCGCGAACGCGAGGCGCCCCCGCAACCCCCAAAGCGCCACGTGGTACCCCCATTGTGCCAAAAAAAGTCCCCCGGGAAACTCGGGCCATTATAAAAAGGGGACACCCCCTTATTTCTTCAACCAAACACACCCAAACCCCTTTTAATCTTTTGGAAATTTCCCCAAAATTCCAACACCCATTTTGCCAAAACTTTTCATAATTCCCGAATTTCAATCCGGGTAAAATAGTTGGATTACAAAATCATATAGCGGCGTGTTGGGTTAAACTCAAGGTAGATAAGTCAAGATATAGCAATATTTAAAAAAAAAGGTATGAACCCGCTATTAATGTTTATTGGTTTTTTTACTTTTAAAAGGGAAAGTTAAATAATTATAAATGTTTTGTTGGTGGAAATAGGGGTAAAAACCATAGGGATGTTTAGAAATATTTTACAGGAATATTATGGGGGAGGGATTGGTTTTGTTGTTGATTGTTAATTATAATTTTGGGGTAGACATATAAATAAATAGATGCCAAATTTTTGGATTTTGGAAAAATTTATTAATTTTAGGATAAATATAACAACGGCCTAATCATTGAATGGTCTTATATGTGATTCGGGGTCGACGGAAAACGTAGGGGAGAGGCCCCAATGTGATGTTAAGGCTTGTTCTTTTTTTCAAAGGCATGATTCCTATGTTACGATTTTAAAGCCATAACCCTTTTTTTTCAAAAATTAGAAGTTTATGATTCTAAGGCATGTTCCTTTTTTGATACCATAAATGTTTTCCAAAATGTCCTAGTTCAAAAAGAGATGTATGATTCTAAGGTTTATGATTTAAAAGAACATGTTTTTACAAGATAATGATGATGAAAAGATGAGAGCATTTTCTAGATGATCATGGGTGATAATTTTATGATTAAAAGTCTCAAGTTAGAAATCAATGATAAGAATGTTGGCTATTTTCGACTTTCTAATTTTATTCATTGTTGTTGGTCTCACCTTTAAAAAATTTTTCCCTTTAAGGGAGATAGAGGAGACGAATATTCCATACTATAATCAAAGACCACCTTACTACCCGATACCCAAAAAATTTTTTTTAAATCTATTTACATACTTATATATATTAGGGGGAATGGGAAAAGGGAGGCGTTATATACGCATAAACCACCGCGGGGTATATTATGATATCGTCCCGAACGGGGATGCCCCGGTATATGGTTAAATGGACGGCCTTCCCCGACTTTATATATATGTATATATATTGATCCCGACGTTCTACGACCCAACCCCACCATGACTAGTGCCCGAGGACACTGTATACATTTGTTATCTATATATAACTACTAGCATGCACGAATGTAAAAGATACGTACAAGACGTATGCATATCAAAGCTACCAGTCCCAAGAGTTACAACCAAATTTAAACCGCACAAAGAAGGGTTATATATATTTTTGGGGAACGCCCCAACAAAACATAAGCCGAGAAGGCTCCTTCATACACACCGCCAAAAAACATATATCTACGCGAGCCGGGGCGCCACCAAAGGGTACCCCCAAAAACACAAGTCATGTCCACACAACAAAACATCAACTACACATAGACCCAAATTGACCCGACCCAAGAGTGACAACGACATCATATGACCCGGACGGGCCCCCCCTACCCCGAGCAACAACATATATACATATAAAAAGGGCTATACACAAACTATGCCCGAACAAAGGAGCACTCAAATACCCGAGTAGATGTCCTAGGCCGGGACAAACGAGCGTCCGACCCCCCAGAAACGCCCCCCCGAAGGGGCCGAGGGAATATGTACCGAGATAAAAAGGGAGAAACAAAGTAAAGAGAATCGTATCTATGACAAGTGAACAGGATTCAAGCAACACCGAGTTTCAAAAAACTTCCCTTTTGAACATATTTCATCCGACGTTTCATCAATACAATATGTGTTTTATAATCAAAGGAAATCATTCGTATATAACATATATAACGTGCCCCCCCTTTTAGTGGGACTCGGTATTTATAATCATAAATCATAAACATAAACATATTCGTGTCCCCCCAGTTGACTCGAAGGAATATAGCCCCCCCGGCCTCCATCCCCAAAACACATATCATCATTCATATCATCATATTTTTAATATATATATATATAAAATTTTTTCGGTCCCGCCCCGGGGGGGACTCGAATAGTATAATAGTTTCGAGAGAACGTACCCGCCCGGACTCACGGATATGGGGTAAGCACGAGCTTAATAATAAGCAACCACATAAAAGTAAAAATTTTAGACTCAATGAATAGTAAACTAAATAAATTCGACATCGTGACACTAATCACATTAAATTTTTTTTCAATTACTATCGTAAACAAAAAGGAACGTTTCAAGATTCATGTACATTATCACCCTAAGATGTTACATTTATAAAAACTCAACATACCATGCAATTCCTTTTAAGAGAAAGAACTCCTATACGTTACATGTCAATCATGTAATAGATACGAGATCATAACTCGACCATTCCAACATTTTCAACATTAAGGATGAATAACAATCACATGTCATACTAGGAGTTGAGATGGGGTTACCCCCAGGTCGGGTTATATCTTACTTACGTTAACATGCCAAAAGAAGGAAGGGATAGGCTTTACGTACCTTTAGCGTTTAGTCGTATAATAACTTGTACTTCGCCCCAAAAACACTTATCCTATATCAAGATATCAAGAGCTACAAAGTTTACAAAGGATTTTAACACGTACTCGACGTCACAATCCCTTTCAAACATTTAGACGACGTTCGTTTGCATACAAACCAACTAGCACTACAAGCTAACATTACTAATCATTCTTTCTCATATCATTCCAAACTTGTTTAACATGACTTAGGGGACTTTGGACATTTTTATATCATTCTATTCACCCCCAACTCACCCAAACCCCCCATACAACAATACCATTTCACTTTTTCTATATGTTCATAACAACATTCAACAACATTACTTCACTTCTAAGACCCAAAAAAAATTCATACTTTTGGGCTCATACACCTCAAATGATTTGTTTTTATTAACACCTTAATTCACACATTCAACAACAATCAAAACTTGGCACAAAAACATAAACCCCTAAAAAACCCCCCTTTCAGCTTCAATGCCATCCCTACAACTCCATGATTTTCACTCATTTATCCACACTACAACACCCAATCCATTTCCAATAAGACAAGAAGACCCAAAAATAATTCCATTCAAATTCAACACAGGCTATTCAAACTTTTAAAAAAACACCCAATTCTAACATCACATCATAAACCAATTTCTACAATCTTGTTTAATTACACATGTTGACATAAATTTATTTACCAACAATACAAAAGGAACCACCCCTTTTTTTACCAAGCTCACTACCAACCTCAAATTCAACCCAACAATAATCCAACAACAACAGCATAATTATACATTCAAATCTTTATACAACACAAGAACAATGATCATGTTACCTTGCAATTTTCCTTCAAACTTGGCCGAATCTTCAACTCTATTGAATGCTACACCTCCTTGTCTCTTCCCAAAACTACTACACGTCCTTATACACTTGATAGGAGAATTTGTTGAAATTAATTTTTTTTATCAATTTAGGTTTTTCATTCTCACCCAAAAAGGGCCCAGACTCTCCCTCTCTATCTCTTAATTTTCTAACTTTAAATGTTGAAATAGCTTCTAATTGAATTATGACTCAAAAAACCTCCTTATATATGACCACAAAATTAATGTGTCCCACCCAAGCGCCAATAAGAGTTGGCCAAACCACAAGGGGGGCCCCCACCCACTTAGGCTCACTAATGATGTAATTAAGTTCTTAATCTCACTTATTCATCCAATCTTGGTTAATTAATCCTTATTATCCAAAATTCTCTTATACCAAACGAAACCTAGGAACTTGGCATAAAAAAGAAATCGGGGGGTGAAAACCCACCGGAACCCTAAAACGCTTTGTCTTTAACTTGTCGATTAGCTTTATAATGTCCCATGAAAGATAGGACATAACACGTTTCCCTAGGCATTTTATAGCGTATATAGGACGGGGCCCCACGTTCCGAATATCAATATATATGCATAAGAAAGATTTTATGAAAAACTAAGCATGCATGGTATCCGCCTTAAAAGGTACTTAGATGTAAACTTTTTATCTCAAGAATGCTCTATATTTCGTCATGTTTTTTTCATGCTCGACCCCCCCTAGTTATTATTTTTGTTTTAAAACTCGACATTACTTGTACTAATGTCCTTTTTGTGGACGCCCCGTTCTCCCGAGATCGAACCCGGGCCCGCTGCATCGAGGGC
>NC_081353.1:64705888-64713135 GCF_029784015.1 Lycium ferocissimum
TAAATAGAAAGGATGAGGAGAAGAGTAGGAAGATGAAAAGTACCTTTTACCGATGTACAATGTGAGTTCACAACGAAGAGATTCTCATATTCACCCCGCATAAGCTCAAAGGTCGCATCGTGACTCAATAATGGCATCCTCAGAGCAATTTCATCATCGTGAGGCACCGAAATCTTCGTATAGAGAGAACAAGCCGACATAGAGAGAGAAATAAGAGCGAAGAAAACCCCATTTTCATTTTATCTAATTTTTGTACATCTTTTTTTGCTTCGTTTTGTTTTATTTTTTGGGCCCGACCCGTGTCATCGGGCCTTTATTGTACAATGTACTTTGTTGTTTTTGATTTCCACATAAATAAAAAGCCCAAACGGCATAATTTTTTTATTTTTTTAAAAAGTAAAGGCCAATTTATTAACCCATTCAATGACAAAAACAAACTTCGCAATTCCCTGCCATCAGCTCACATTTTTTCAAACAAAATATTAAATGAAGGATAAACTTGTCGGTGATAATGCTAAATGCTTGATCGCTTTTTACTATTTATTTAATTTGGTCTTTGTATTATATTTAATTTGGTCTTTGTTACTATATTAAGTTCATAAATAGAAAACTCCAAGTTTCATCATTAAGATCAATAATTAATTTTCTTTTTCTCTGATTTAACTAATGATATTTGAAATGATTTATAACGATTAATTCATAATTCGTTTTCGTATTCTCTCAAAATTAACGTGTTAGAATTTAGGCATAATATATAAATAAAGTTGTCACGAATTCGAACTTGGCCTCGGACGTAACAGCACTTATGGCTCGACCGCATGTGACCGAGCGAACCATGTTTGGGTCAATCAACGAGACATATACTTACGCAGAATATAATTTTAAACATGAATGTTCGGATATATCATGAAATCATCATAATAATACCGAAAATCTCGTTTTAAACATAAGTGCGGAAAATAGTCTAAGAACATAATTCTGGTAGCCCACAAGGCTAAACATAGCTGAATACTAAACATGACATAAAGAATAGTCTATGGAACATCTGACATGAATCTGAAGTACTGAACTTCTACTGAGACAAGGCCCCTAGCATACCTGATTGTCTAACATGACACGACTACTAAAAAGTAAAGATAATGCCTCGAAGGAAGTGGGGCTCACCAAATTACCGATTCGATGGGCGTTTATCGAGCGTATCGATCATCCTATAAATCAATGCCCGCATCATGAAAACGGTTGGGGTGCCACCGTGTACGCAGCATAACTTGTCTCCACTTCGTCATTCGAACACTCAACTTACAAAATGATCGTCTGACACCTCCAAAATATATGCGTCACACGTGATTTGTGTTTACGTATGCTCAACTTTATACAAGTTGCCTTACCTACTTGGGCACACGGGGAGGACACAATTTCACTAAATGGCACCGAGCTTGAAGGCAGGCTTACGTATTATTCTTAGAATTTATAGAATAAGTATATAAATATTGATACATAAAGAAATATAACCAATTAATTTAACATTGTGAGTAAATTTATAAAAAACGATTCTATGGGCTATGGCAATACATATACTCAAAGGACCAACTTCCTTATATGCAAAAAACTGCCTTGTGTATTATTATCTCAAATATCAAACCCTCATAATTTATCTTCTCCGTTTCAAATTATCTCTGTCATGACATTTAAAAAAAATAATCGTCTCAAACTATTTGTCCTATTAAGTTTAAAACACAATTAGTTATTTTTTTCCTTTTACCTTTAATAGAATTTTATCACTAATATAGATGACAAATAAAAACAATAAACATTTAACGGAGAGAAATCACAACTTAAATATATATGTGAAAGTAGTCAAATACTTATTCTAATTAATATTTCTACGAGTAAAACAAAAAACGATAGATAATTTGATATGGAGAGTACAAATTTGACCCAAAAAATAGAGTTTTGCGAGTAACACATCCATGTTACCATCATTCATAAAACTTATTATGTTAAAAATCAGCCAATAGGAAGCTTCAGATCTCAATGTTCTTCATTCCCTCTGGACCTTTTCTTGTTTCCTCTTACAAGTTATATAAATGAGAAAAAATAAAACTATTTCAATATTAGGGAGAGAACCCCAATATCTAGGGTTCCTCCTTCCTCTAATTTCTAAATATGGAAAGTAATTACACCCCACTTTCCAAGAATTCATCTTTTGTTGAGTTACAATTAAAAGATGACAACTTTATACAAAATGGGTATTCAAAAGATGATGATCTTGATGTTTCTGATATTGATTTTGATAAATTACCCCTTATTTTTGGTGAAAATAAATCAAGATCTGCATATATGGTGCTGTTTTTAATCTCTACAACAACAATTATTGGTGCTGGTATTATGGCATTACCTGCCACAATGAAAGTATTAGTTTGGTTCTTGGAATTGTACTGATATTCTTGATGGCTATTTTATCCGAAATAAGTGTCGAATTGCTTGTTCGTTTTACTGTTTATTGCAAAGCGTCGTCGTATGGAGAGGTTGTTGAAGCTGCATTAGGAAAATAGCTAAAGTTATTTCCGAGATTTGCATTATTGTTAACAATGCTGGTGTTTTGGTTGTGTATTTGATTATAATAGGTGATGTTTTTGTCCGGTTCACTTCGTCATATTGGTGTTTTTGATCAATGGCTAGGTCATGGTGTTTGGGATCATAGAAAGTTGGTGATTTTGATTATGTTGGTTTGTTTCTTGCACCACTTTGTGCTTTGGATAAGATCGATTCGTTAAGTTTTACTTCGGTGCTTCCATATGACTCTCGCCATTGTATTCATGTTGGTTGCTTTCACTTCATAGCGTTTATTAAGCTTGTCGAAGGGAAAATTGAAGTTCCGAGAAGCCCGGATTTCGGGTCTAAAAAGGCAATATTAGATTTGCTTGTGGTGATTCCTATCATGTCAAATGCTTATGTTTGTCATTTTAATGTTCAGCCTATTTATAATGAGCTCAAGCCCGTTCACCTCAGAAGATGAATCGGGTTGGACGGATTACTAGTGTTATATGTGTTTTGGTTTATGCTTCAACTGCAATATTAGCTGGTTATTTACTTTTCGGAAACGATACTCGAATCAGATGTGCTAACTAACTTTGAAAAAGACCTTTGGGATTGTTTCAGCATGCCTTTAAATTACATAGTCCGTGTTGGCTACGTTTTTCATCTGGTTTTAGTTTTCCTGTTATTCATTTCTCACTTAGACAGACAGTGGATGCCTTGTTATTTAAAGGATCGGTTCCGCTCACAGAAAGTAGGAAGAGGTGTTTGGCTCTGACAGCTGTTCTTTTGGGACTCATATATCTTGGATCAACTATGATTCCTAATATTTGGACGGCTTTCAAATTTACAGGGGCGACAACAGCAGTCTCTTTAGGATTTACATTTCCGTCTCTAATTGCTTTAAGGTTGAGCAAAGAAGGGATTGCATTGAGCCACAAGGAGAAGATATTGTCTTGGTTCATGCTAGTATTGGCCATTGTAGTTAGCATTGTTGGAGTGGTTGGAAATATTTATAGCATCACCAACTAGAAGGATTTACTTTTTATTGGCTTCCATACATTAGAAAATTTTAACTTCATACCTTTGGTCATTGCATTTTCTGGCCCAGTGTGGATAAGTTAGTCACAAAGCAGTTTGTAGAAGCAAGGCCCTGATTGAGTCTTGCACAACCATTTTGGCAGGAGCAGATCAAGTTTTACCGTAAACCAAATTGCTTTGGATGCCTTCTGTGTCACACTTTGCTGCTTGTGAGAGACAAAAGATTGCTGCAGCTGTTAGAGATTGCAAATACCTAAACCACACAGCTCCCAGCTAAGTATATGTTGTTGATAGTTCCGTGGTCCTAGTAGACTGGTACTTTCTTGTAATTGCCAACAGTAGCCATCAAATTTCTAGGAAGCTCCCTTACTGTGTTGGGACAACTATACCATGTACAGCAAACATGATTTTATGAATACAATAATTCAATGACATTTCCTAATTCTTCTTCCTTCAAGTTTTAAAAGCTTGCATAATAATTTGCAACTTATAGCCTGTCTTTTTATGATTATTTGTCTTTATGTTTGTCAAAAGTTCCTACGTTTGTTTGGGGAATACATAAAATTTAGTGAACTTGTTTCTGTTAATCTGGAGCGCTGCAATGTCTTTTAACTGTCCTTTTATCAGAAGATAGACTGGCTGAAGTTTATAAAAGAGCTAACATGCTTGAATGTGTTATCGAGTAGTTTTGGTTACAGCATCTGTGAAAATAATATAGTGGACCATTATTGTTAAAAACGAAAGATGCATTTCAGCTTTCCTTTGCCCCAGAAATTGTTTCTTGAAAGAGAAAAGTGGATACTGGTAGCAGATGTTCTCTATATGTTCCCTGTCTGACTGCTTCTTATTGTTGGAAGTTGTAGTTGTTTATCAGTCAATCAATCAATTACGTCTTGTCACAAATTTGTTAGGTAGGATGTAAGCATCCTGTGTAAGGATGTAAGCATCCTGTGTTCTCATTCTGCTGAATTATGTTAAGACTGTAGAAATCTAATACAATGCTGTTATGCAAAAAATGAAAGATGAGTTTTGCTGAGGTGGTAATGATGATATGGAGAACCAAGCCTTGGTGATGTCTCGGAGTTCAAATCCCTTTGGGCAAAAACATTAGGTGAGTTCTTCTAGTAAAGTGAGCGAACATTTGATAAGGGGATTCAAGAAAAAGAGACCGGATGAAAAAGGGTTGTTACAAGGAATCGAATCCGCAACCATGGGCTCAATAGGCACCTCAGCGGCCGAGCCGAGTTCTCCAGTATGTTAAGGGGATGCAACATTAATATTTATACATGAATTAAAAAATTGACCCCATATATATAGTGCAATTTTCCGATGAAGGGGGTTCGATTGACACCCCTTGCACCCCTGTAGTTCCGCCCCTGGTTCTTCTCATTTATTCAAGTCTTGATGAACATAGTTTTCCGATACATGTCTTTGGCGTAGAGCCCAGCAGATCCCGTAATTAATCGCGCGGTGTGCACAACTCGATCCCAACGCCACGATTATAAAAGAAAAAAAAAAGATATCGAGGCACTTAAAGGAAGGCTTAAACATTGGTTGCATGAGTTCTCTGAGAGGTGGACTATAGCAGCTTAGCTTGAAGTTCTGAACTCATTATGAATTTACTGCCTTTATATCATAAATTCGCCTATGCTTTGACATGCAACTTTTTGGTTTACGATGCTTGTGGAAAATCCCATCTCTAAAAATTTAGCCATATATTTTTCGTTGCATACTTACATTTCTTTTACGTTTATCTTTTGTAATTCCGAGTTGAAGTTCGACACCTTGTTTTAACCCTTTTTTTTTGGGGGGGGGGGGGGGGGGGGGGGGGGGGGGTGGCGGGCGGAGGGGGATGTGGACGACGACCTCTTTCAAACAAATTAAAGATGACAAATGGTACACTTTTAATCTCGCCCAATGTTTTCTGTCTATCACATGCGTGTCACATATTAAGATTTGTTTTTCCCTCCAAAATGACTAGTTCTGTCTCTCTTTGTCTATTTATAGACATTAGTTCCAAGCTCCGGCCAAAGTGAAGCCAAAACTGAAAATCAGAGTAGCATCTACACAGCCTTAATTGCATCTACTAAAGAATCAATAGTCTAGAAGTAACAGCTTATGGCGCAATTGTGGGACAAACATCATCTCCTTTATGGTGAGGATTTCATTTCCTTTTTCAGCTTGGAGAGTCTATTTTTAGAGTTTAAGCATTGTGTTTCTTTTTTTTTTTTAAAAAGTCTTCGATCTTTTATTATTTGTTTATTCTATTGAAAGCATTCCAATTAGTTTGTTTGGTGTGCTTTCGTTATATACCCTTATTAAAAGACAGCGAAGCATACAACTTTCTTGAAATTTTTGTGCAAGTTATTGCAATTAGAATATTATATTAGAACCTTTTGGTTATTGCAATTTTTTTAATTACCTAGGGGGTAAGGGAAGGGGAAATGGGGGAGGGGATTACAAGGCAAGGAATCGAACCCTTATAAGTATATTAATTAAAAAGAGACAATTGAAGAATCTAATTACACGATAACATTATTTATGAATGACACTTAAAAATTGAAAATTACAAAATTAACTTCAAACATATATATATATATATATGCATATATGTAAATAAGATGCAATGCATGAATGTGAACTAACATAATCATGATATAGAACTCGTGACCCATGAACGAAGGAACAATCATAACAAGGAGAAGGAACAATCATAACAAGGGGTATATGATCATCAAGAACCGAGATACTCCTAGTACTTCTAAGAGTAAATTAATATGGAGACTCGATGCACAAGTTGTTCGCTCGTATCATAGGATCATGCCAAAATGAAAGAAAGGAAAAGCCTTAACATACCTAGAAGCTTACTTCTCGACTTTTCCAACTTACTTTTCGTCTTGCAATCTACATAAGCTCATTCGTGGTCTCGTAATCTACATAAAATCATTCATACTATTGTTGTGCTCATTATCATATGCTTGTCTTGCCCTCAAATTAAATCCTCTTAAAATTTCTTTGAAATTTGGGCGGCATTCTCCGTTTATATCCCTAGCCCGAAATCACAATACCAACAAACAACAACAACGGCTACATAACATCAACAACATCATCATCAAAACCAAAATATACTCAATAAAATATCGCACACGATGTTTACCCAATTTCTCAACCAATCAATTGACTTTATGAAGCTTTAACAACTAAATCTCCTCGATACAATTCGTAATATCAATAATATGAAATATCCTTACCTCAATCATGGTTGGAAGAACTTGAAATCTTATTTATCTTCAATAGGCTCCATTGATCCGTCAAGATTTGATATATAAAACAAGAACTACAAAACTCTCTACGCTTCCCAAGCCTCGGATGTAGTCCCGTTACTTTAATCCGCTAAAAAAAAAAAATGATCCTTCAATGTTTTTTGGGTCTCTTGGGAGATTTTTGGTGGAGACGAGTGGAGAAAATGAAGCCAAAGACCAGATTTTGGTCTTTCGGTACTGTAGTTGTACTGTAGCAAGTCGGTTACTGTAGCGGCCATTCGTAGCACGCGTTCTACCTCTCCATCACCTCAACTTGTAATGTCCATAATACTCTACTCCGATGTCATATCGACAAGAGGTTTATTGCATTAAACTAGACTGACAACTTCATTTTTGGTTTTTTTC
>NC_081353.1:64713235-64845541 GCF_029784015.1 Lycium ferocissimum
GAGGTTCTTTCCGGAGCGGAGGTTTATGCTCGGGTCCGAGGAGTATTCCAGAACGAGTGGTACATGGACACTATAGATCCCCTGCAGGTCATGACTACTGAGCAAATACAATTACTTAGCATATATGTACAGTTCGAGTTATTGGCCAGTGCCTGGCATTGCATTGCATTGCACATCATCATATTTTGCATTGCACATCATTACATTTTATTCTGCATTATTAGATGCTCGTTGTTTCTGATTTTGGTATGGATGTTGAATGCCTATTATAATATAATGATGAACATTGACATAGTTAAATTGTGGGCTAGTGACTCTACCTAGGGAAGGAACTTGGGCTTGTGATTATGTGTAAGATTATCGACACTTGACAGACTTGTGTGGTTGTGTTGCCTTCATCTTAGGTCAGGACTCTATTATGGGATATTCGAAGACTTGGATTTGAGTATTAATTGCCTATCTATTTATCTAGTTGATTTTATGCTTATATACGTGAACTAATCTTAGTCGGCCTATGATGCTTACCGGTACATAGTGTTTGTACTGATACTACCTTGTTGCCCCCTTTTTGAGTGCTGATTGTGTTCTAGAGATTTCATCCAGATTACATCTCTAGCTTGAAGCTAATTTGTTCGATCTGATCCGAGAGTGAGCTTCTATCCATGCCATGTCACCTGAAGATCTCTCTTTCCAAATGTCTATTTTTATTCCAGACATTATTTGTTATTATAGTTGAGATATACTTCATTCTTTAGACATTGTTGGTTAGAGTCCTTGTATGATGACTTTCAGATTTTGGGGGTGTAATAGTTAGACTTCTGCTCTTATATTATTCATTAATTATGACTTGTTTTATTTATTCATTCATTCACTTATCTATTGCCTGTTCATAAATAATTAACGAAATTGAAATTTGCTAATGATTAGTGGGCTAACGGGTAAGGGTTCGCCTACTAGTGATAATAAGGTAGGTGCCTGCACGATCGGTAATTAGGGTCGTAACATTAGTATTCATATCTATTACATGTTATTAAGAATGCTTGGTTGTTGGACAACTTGAGTGATGGAAGAAAGTGGAAGGGGAAGTTCAAATATGGATATGATGATATTTTGAGTTGCAAATTAACTTGGGTTATAATTTTTAGAATGTTTTGAGTATAATCTTGTTATGAGGGGAAATAGTGATGAGGAGGGAGTGTTGTATGCTAGTGTACAAAGGGTTGTTTGAAGCTGTTGATATAAATTAATTATGAGAATGATTTTGAGATTTAATTGAATATAACTAGATTATGATAGTGTAGGTGTTGCTATTGTTGTTTGGGAGTTGTTTTGGAATATGGTAGAAGTCGATGAAATAGAGGAAGTGCTTCCCAAATTTTGCTAGCTCGTCAATCATTCTAGTTTGAACTTAAGAGTGTTTTTAAAACTTAACCTTAGTATGAATCCTCTTGAATGTAGATTTTGCGGACTTTGGAGGAGAACGTTAAATAAATAAGGAGTCGAAAAGGTATGTAAGGCTAACCCTTCTTTCTAAAGGCATGGTCTCCTTATTATGAACCTATACGTGATATCCACAATATTCCTATTCCTATAAATGCTATAAGCTCATAATTCTCGAGATTCTCAAGATATTGTTGACAATGTTCCTTGTGTTGATAATGATAACGATTATGATGATGAGTTCAATTCTAGAGATTCCATCTAAGATATTCGCAATGTTCTATTCCTAGAAATGCTAGAAGTTCATGACTTTCAATATTCTTGAGATACTTTTGGTAAAAGCTCTTCATAGTGATGATGATAATGATGATGATGATGATGGTGATTCCATAATAGAAATCGAGGGTTTACCGACTTTATGTCACCCCGATAGTGCTGTAATGTTTCTCTCAGATACTTATGTAGGTCATAAGTATCCGAGTATGGATGACACCGAACCTACATGGTCGGATGTTATAGCCCGTATTTCGTACGTTCGGATAATTCGGGATAATTGCGAGAAGTTAAAGGCAAGATTATTTCCAAAATTATTTTAATGTACAAGTTGGTTACGAATATTATTTATGAACATTGGTAGTATGGAAATGTTGGGAGAGGCCAAGGGTAAAAAGAGAAATTTACAAAATGGCCGATGAAATAATGTGGAAGGCTAAGGCCAAAATGGTAATATTGAGGAAAGTCGAGGGGCAAAATGGGAATTTCACTAAAGGGTTCATGAAATTTCAAAAAGGGCCTATTGGCCATGTGAAAAAAAAAAAGAGAAAAGAAAAAGAGAAAAGATGACAAAAATAAGTCATCTTTTATTTTAGAAAAAAATTTCAAGAAAAGAAAAGGAAAATTCTAGAAAATGTAGAGAGAGGGCATGTGCCCTCACATGATTTGGAAGAATATATATATAAGAGGGGTTCATCTTTGAATCAAGAATTTGGAGAGAAAGAAAGAAAGAAAGAAAGGGACAAAAAAAAAAAAAAAAAAAAGGGGAATTCGGCCAAACAAGGCCAAGAGGGAGTGAAGGAGAAAATATTTTTCTTCAAGTATTACTACCAATTGGAGGGTCCTCTATGACATGGAAGAGTTGTTGGAGCAAGTAGAACACATATTCTTGCAAAAGTTATAATTCTAGCTAGGTGTGGAAGTTGAAGGAAAAAGGTAAGAATTCATTTTCTTTTATATGTTATGAATGGTTTGGTATGTTGTAGTATGTGGAAATGAATGGAATTCATGGAAATATGAAAGTTGTGGGTGTTGGCCGTGTGTGTGTGATATTGTGCTAAAAGATTGAATTAATTTTATGTAGTGTGTTGGTTGTTGTTGTAATGTATAGGAAAAGATGGAAAATTCATAAAATATGTTGTTGTTGTGGTGTGGCCGAATGGGGTGTGGTTTGACAAGCCATGGTGATTTAATTCTATTTGGTATTTTGGTTGTTGTGTTGTGGGTTTTATGTTGCTAGTAAAAGCTTAATGATCTTAATGAAATTGTAGTAGTTGGAGACTTGTTTTAGAAGCTTATATAAATTGAATGAAATGTTCTTGCATGCATGGAAGATAATGTTATTAGTGTGGTATTGTTAATATGATGTTGTTAGTATGGAGTTCATGAATTTGGAAGAAAAGGAAACGTATTGTTATTGGTTTTATTGAGTCAAGGTGTTGGATGGATTAGTATGTTGATTGAATCGTTTTTGAAGGTCATGTGAATTGAATTGAATTGAATGTTGAAGTGTTGCTAGAATAATTGTTGGTATTGTTGATAGTTTGGCCGGGTTGAATTCCGGATTGTTGTTGATGATTTGGGCCTAGTAAGACTCGGGGATGGTGTGTTTACGGGGGAGATCTTTGCGAAATTTCGCATCATAAGTGAATTTATTTGAAAAATCGGGGACGAGTGTGCTTAGTAATGAATCTAATGGTTGCATCAATTTCCTTGAATGTAGAATAGCGGTAGCGAGCTTGGACAATTAAGCGTAGCT
Organism: Lycium ferocissimum; assembly: GCF_029784015.1. Lineage (NCBI taxonomy): Eukaryota > Viridiplantae > Streptophyta > Magnoliopsida > Solanales > Solanaceae > Lycium > Lycium ferocissimum. The sequence goes on from NC_081353.1 coordinate 64,716,708, forward strand.
AGTTGGTCGTGAGACAGGTATGTTAAGGCTCGTCCTTTTCCCTTCTATGGCATGAATCATATGTTGCGATTTTATAAATGCTCCCATAACGTCCTTATTTTCAAAAGTTAGAAGTTATGATTTCAAAGCATGATTTTCCTTCCTAAAAGTTTATGCATGTTTTCCAAAATATCATTTTCTCCAAAATCTAAGTTTTACGATTTTTGAAAGTTTTATGACCAAAACAACGACTATGATTTTATGATGACAATGATGATGCTAGATATGAGAAAATGACTAGGACGAATATGTCAAGGATATGTTCTTACCATGAATACGACGATATGAAATGTTAAGCTAATTTTTGGATAATGACTATTTTTAAAGGTTTCAAAGTATATGAAATGATATGTCATGACCCCCGTTTTATGTTTTCCGTGATGTTATCCTTGATTGATAGTCTCGCCTTATAATTGTTCCTTCAAGGCGAGGCGAGGCGATCCCGATTATTCATAATGTAATCGGAGGTTACCGACCTTACGTCACTCCGATAGAGTTGTAGATTTCACTTGGGCTCTCATGCATGCTTTATATTTACATATGATTTGTTTTATGACACCGTGCCGTCCGACGGGCGGCCGCGTACGCACCACACGGTGGGCGCATGCTACCCCGACGCGGGAGGCCCGGACGCGGGCTCATTACACCGTTCCTATATGGACGGCGGTTATACACCGATCCTACGTGGTCGGCGCTTTACTTACGTACATTTATATGTTTTTTTTTTAAAAGCTAGCATGCATGGCATCCGCCCCGGGCACTCCGATGACAGATTACTCCTTCATTCCATGGTCGCTCGTAAAAGCGTTACCGTACCTATATGGTCGGCGTAGTCCACCGCACACTATATGGTCGGGGCGCTATACACCGCACCACACGGTCGGGCGCTTTACTTGATCTATATAGTACTCAAAAAGGGTAAAGTTAACTTTGCACAATATCTATCATGATAGACAAACGAGTTACAGTTATATCACTCTCCTATGTTGTGTTTTATGTTCTCTATTATGATTTCGTGATATTACTCATGCCTTACACATACTCGCACACATTGCTCGTCCGACGCCCCTTTCGTCGGCGCCGCGTTTTATGCCGCGCAGGTACACTCGGACAAGTAAGAGCTATTGCGAAGACGTTCCGGCGGAGTTGGTAGACTCCATTTGTACAGGTCTTCGGAGTGCCGCCGAGTCGTTGTCTGTTGTCTGCGGGCTTGTTCGAAGTTAGAGACTTTGCAGACAGAGTCGTGGGTCTAGAGTGTCAGTTTTGAAAATGGCCCCACTAGCCGATATGTTTTTTTTATATACATTATGTTATAGAGTCCTTAAGCTTACAGACTGTGTTCAATTTGAGAAACGATAAAAAGATTTTGAAAATTTTACAATGTATTTTACTTTCATTTGATTTAAGAATCCAAAGATGATATGTGAGTAATAAGAGTCCGCGGGTTCGCTCGGCTCCGAATATGGGGTCGGGTGCCCATCACACCCTAGTAAGATCGGGGTGTGACATCGGATATGGTATCATTATATGTACTTGCATGGAATTTTTTCTTTAGTGAAAGGTTGATTAAGCATGATAAACGACTTAAGAGGTGTTATAAGGTATAAATGATTCATTTATCTTGTGATATTCTTCATGCTCTTATCATGTTACTATTCATGCCTTACATACTCAGTACATTGTTCGTACTGACGTCCTTTCGTTTGTGGACGCTGCGTTCATGCCCGCAGGTAGATAGGGAGACAGGCCAAATCTTTAGGTCGCTTTCATCGTTGATTGCATAGAGGTGCTCCATTTGATCCAGAGCTGCAATAGTTGGTATTATTCTTTTGGTGTACATATATAAGCATGGCGGGGTCCTGTCCTGTCTTTATGGTTTTACATACTCTTCAAAAAGGCTTGTAGACAGATGTGTGTAGCTAGATATCCCTCAGCTTGTTCGGTTCACATTTTGTATATAATTTTGATAGCCTCGTCGGCTTGTGTATATAAATGGGCATAGTTGATGATGTTTATACCAAATGGTAGGGCTGTTCACAGTTTTGGTTAAAATCAAAACCAAACCGAAAATTTAACCAAACCGAATAAAAAAACTGACATTTGGTTTGGTTTGGTTTTAAATTTGAAAAACCGATAATTTTGGTTTGGTTATGGTTATAGTAAAAAATAACCGAATAAATAACCGAACTAAACCGATAATTATATACATAAAATTTATAATTATTTATATGTATAATATTAACTTTTCATAAATAATTAAAGATATTTTATACCTTTTAATTATTAATTTAATTTTGGTCTACTTATTTTTAAGGCCCATGTCTTAAAAGAATATGTCCAAGTCCAACAATCCAAGCCCAACTCTAATAAGTCGTAAGCATAAGGGTAAAAAGTAAAAATCCTACTATCTCTTTTCATTTTACATTGCCATCAAGATGTCTTTCCTTCAATATACAAGAAAGTTCGCCCTTGTGGGCCGTGAGGAAAAAGAGCTTCATAAGAAATTTGAAGAATGTAGAGAGAGAATATTTGAATTGTCACGGCTAGTCATAAATTGAAAACCGAAGACAATAACCAAACCGGTGGTTATTATTTTACTTGGTTTGGTTATGGTTTTAGACATTTAAAACCGACTAAATTGGTTTGGTTATGCTTTTAACCAATAACCGACCCAAACCGAACCATGAACACCCCTACCAAATGGTGCCTTAGTTCGGTGGAAATTTGTGTTATTGATGTATGGTAATTATGAGTTAGCCATGTGGCTCACCTATATATGATTATGAAAGTATGATGAGCGGGTGATCGTTTACTTGTCATGGTCCTCCCATGGCCGTGACATGTCACGACCCGATCCGAGGGCCGCGACGAGCACTGGTGCTAGTCCATCCGGCACCAATGTACTTATACATCACATTCCGTGAGCCACATAAATATAACATACTTTGGTTGCATCATCATTCTTATCTCATCGGGCAACTGTTACATCTCGTATTCTCGTGCGTTGAGTTGCATCATAGGTTAGTCACATAAGTTCAAAGGACAGGATTATGTTTGAAGTTATAAGTGTTTATGTTATGTTCAACAAGTGATAAGTAAGTGCCGCGAAGGTTGGAGGTTAAACGAATCGGAAAAAATAATAATAAATAAAATAAGTTTTGCTAAGTTTGGGATGTTGAATAAGTTATACGAAATAATTTCCATATCCAAGCATGCAAATAAAGAGATCGATGTATAAAAGTTTTAGGTCTCAAAATAATTTCCGTTGATGAACATAGAATCACACGGTGATGAAGAATCTTTTCTACGGTGACTTGAACAACTATATAAAGGGGTTTAACCCCTCATTTTCAGCCAAGAAAAACAGCCCAAAAATATTTCCCAACAATTCTAGAAAGTTCTCCAACCTTCCCTCCATTAAATTTCAACGCGAGTTAAGTAAAAATCTCCGGATTCGGGTTCCGTCGGCGTATAGTTATGATTATAATATTGTGTTGCGGTGAATTTGTGGCTTGGGAGTAAGGCAAGTATTGGAGATATCGTGGTATTAGCGGAAGTAAGGTATGAATCTTTCTCTTTTGGTATCATTTAAGGCTTATTTACGGAGATAAATTTATGGAATAATTATGTAGCGAATTCGTTTGTGGAGGAGTTGGAGAAAATATCATATGGTGTATTTGATGGAATATTTTGGTAGTAATGAGGTTGTTGTTGTTTCGTTGTTGTTATTGGTTGTTGATTGTTGGTATTGAGAATTCGGGCTAGGCATATAAATAGGGGAGATCTTTTCCGATTTTCGCAGAGAAAGTAGTTTGATTTGAAACTTTAGTAAGAGTATGACAATGAGCCTAATGATAGTGGTGCCTATGTAGATTAAATGTAGACTCGATCCTAAATAAATCGGATGAATAAGTGTGGAAAGTCGGAGGTTGAAGCTCCCGACGGTATGTTAAGGCTAGTCCCTTTCTTCTAAAGGCATGATTCTTTCTTATGAATCCAATAGGTGTTTTACAAATGTTCCATGATCCCTTTATGTGAATCCATAAATGTTTTCCAAAAATATTTTTATTCCCAAAAGCTAGAAATTCATGATTCATAGAGTTTATGATTCAAAGGCATGATTTCTTTCTTGATAATCCATAAATATTTTCCAAAATGTTTCTATTTTTCGAGTCAAAGATTTATGATTCTATAAGCTTTTATGACAATAACAACGGACATATTTTTACAATATGAATGACGATGTTAAAGATGAGAATGTTTCTATGATGATTATGATGGTGATGATTTTAAATTCTAGAAATTCCAAAGCTTATGATGTTAATACTATTATGAGATTATTTCATGATTTCTCGATTTTATTCATTGTTGTTGATCTCACCTTATAATAATTGTTCCCTCAAGGTGAGATATAGCGATGATGATAATTCCATAATGAAGATCGGAGGTTACCGACCTTACGTCACTCCGATATATGTATAACTTTTATTTGGCTCTCATGCATGCTTTATATATATGTATGTATTTTCTCACACCGAGCCGCGCTATAGTCGGCCGGCATGGCACGTATTGTGCAACCACCGATCAGTTGGTATTACATACCGAGTCCCGAAAGGCTATTACACACCGACCCGAAAGGGCTAATGATGACACACCGAGTCCCGAATGGCCGGATGCACCGAGTCCCGAAAGGATACGTTACACATATAGTGACACCGACGGATGCGTTATGATGATGATATTATATATATATATATATATATATGTAAGAAACATTTTTTTAAAAAAAGCTGAATGCATGACATCCGCCTTACGAGGCATCCGGATGTACGGGTTATCTCTCTTATTCCGGTTACCTTCCATATCTATATTATGTTGTTATTCATGCCTTACATACTCGAGTACATTATTCGTATTGACGTCCCTTCTTGTGGACGCCGCGTTTCATGCCACGCGGTATATACGATGAGTAGAGATATTAGTAGAAGATATTCCAAATGGATTGGCGAGCTCCATTTCCTTCCGGAGTGTTGCCGAGTCGGAGTATCTATGTTATGGTATCTTGATTTATGTTAGAGACTTTGCGAAAGAGTCACGTATATAACATGTCGGTCTTGTAAGCGGCTGTAAGCCGATGTATCATTATGCATTATGTTACAAATTTCATATGATTACAGATTTTACTTGATTTGAGAAAGACGAAAGGCATGTTTTTGAAAAGCTTTCATTATGCACTCATTTCATGATTTAAGAGTCCAGTAAGATTATGAGTATAACGAGAACTAGCGTATTTGCTCGGCCCTAAGTAAGGGTCGGGTGCCCATCATGTCCCATTAAAAGTTGGGGTGTGACATTAGTGTTTTATTACACACACTTAAATATATTATCCGAAGAAGAGGGCTAAATGCAGCGACCTCAAGCCTCTCGCCCATAAAGGCTCGATCAAATCCTCTATACATATAAGCGAGGACAGCGACGCCTCAACCGTAATATCCCAGTGGCGGTCTAGATCCTCAATAAAAAGCAGATACCTCATGCTCATATCCGCACCCGATGTGTTCGGGAACATGATGCCCCGGAATATAATGAGAAGATCTAAGCGAGCACGTCGGTCAACATCAACCTGAGGCGTCGCCTCGCCAATCGAGATCTTGCGATGTATGAGCCGAGTGAGCATGGAGGGAGGACCGCAACAACCGACTCCGTCCACGCATATCCCTCTAATGAGGCACGAAACCAGTGAGCCTAGTCAACTCCTAGGGATACGACAACTGCGGAGGCTCCACTCTATACAATGTCTGTCCATCATTATGTAGACCATAAATCACATCGACATCCTGCAGGATGATGGTAGCCTCGCCAGTGCGGAGATGAAATGTATGGGTGTCCGGTCGTCAGCGCTCAATCATGGCCGTCACTAAAGCCCTATTGTGCATAAGACGACCAATCTCGATGCATCGGTAAATACCGCCCCGACATAGTATATCTAGACACGAGGATGTGGGGGGGAATAGCCTCTAGAATATCCCATGCTGACTCCCCAAACGGCACGAACCACTCTACCTAGGATACCCGTGCATCCCATACATGCCGGGACCTATGCTCATGCTGTAGATAAAGTATCCCTCTGTTGTCGAAGGGCCCTGGCTCCATAGAGGTATTCTATCTATTTTAGGCATTTTAAATTAATCGTTAATACATAAAGTAACGATTAAAGTGGTATATTTTTTACGCATTTTAAATTAATCATTATTTTTTTAATTAATCTCTAATACGTAGTATTAGTTATATAATCTTTACCGAGAAATTATACAAAGGATTGAATCCTAAACTAAGGATTTTTAATTTCTAATTAGCAAATAAATAAATCAACAATTAAATATATAAAGATTAATAATTAACAAATCAAAAAATTAACAATTAGCTAGCAAACAATTAGCATATAATTAATAAATCAACGATTAACTAACTAATCAAATAATTAACAAATTATTAGCATATAATTAATAAATAAATAATTAACTAACTAATCAAATAATTAACAAATTATTAACAAATAAACAATTGGCTTAATAAAAATTAAATAAATAATTAGCTAGTCTAACAATTGAAATAACTAATCTAACAATTAACAAATACTAAATAAATAATTAACAAATTAACAAGAAATAAGCAAATAAAAAAACGGGCAGAAACAGTAAATAATATACAATAGTAATGCTTAGGTTTATAATGTAATAGAAAAATTGTAGTAAATTACCTAGATTGAATCTTTGATTTTGAGTTTTTGAATTTAATTATATGCCGCTTTATTGCGAATAAACTTGTTCCTAGACTTCAATATACCAAAAATATTGACTTTTGGGTTGAAAATCAACAAGAAAACGATGTTTTTGATCGCGTGGAGCCTCCGAAATCAATAAGAAAACCTTTAATGGCTGCATTTTTTTTCCTTTTGATCGTGGGGGATCAGTGGTGCGGAAGAAGGAGCGGGTTTATTTAACATCTTTTACGCACAAAATTTGTGCGTAAAAGGTCTTATGTGTAAAACTATACTTTGGTCCTTTTACGCACAAATTCTGTGGATAAAGCCTATTTTGATTCTTTTTTTTTTTAATAGGTTATTTTAGTTCCAAAAATTTATTTAGAAAATTTACTTGCCATAGCCACCTGTAAGACTTATTTATGAATCATAACTATCTTATATTTTATTTAATTTCCGTAGCTTTATTTTTTCAAAATTACATTTCATAACTGATCCAGTAATTTTTGAAATACATGTACCTCTCTATTCTCCTTCACTACACATTTAAAATTTATCATCTTCTCCAAACCCTAAAAAAAAAAATTTCCTCTCCTCTCTCTCCTTCTCCTCTCTGCCGCCTCTCTCCCTCCTTTACTCTATCTCCAGCCTCTCTTCTCCTTCCCCTCACTTCCCCGTCCCTCCCTTCTCTATCTCCACCACCCACGCCGTCGTCAACACCACCACCACCATTACTACCATCTCCATCTCCAAACTCGAAAAAAGCCTTAAGGTTCTAGTTCTTCAAATTTGAACTCCATATGCTTCTGTTCCATCATCTACCGTAGATCTCATTTTCTCTTACAAATCAGAAGAATCCTACAGTAGTAGCAGCAGCCATGGTCGACGACGGAGTGAAGCCTTTTTAAAAAGAGCCATGGTCGACGATGGAGGGAAGGTCGACGATGGAGTGAAAAAAGAGCTCTAACAACGGTGAAAGACGACGGAGTGAAGCTTTATTAACTAGTCCAATTGAAAGTCTTTATCACCGGATAACGTCCTTTGTATAGCAATGTGAGACGACACGCTTCTTTCGCATGAGAACACCATTGATGGGAGTTGTGGAGCTTCATGTCCACAAAGCATTTGATAAAATATTTCAGTATATTTCAGTGTATATTTCTGTGTATTTTTGTGTATTAACAAACAATATATTTAATTTTCAATATATTTCAGTACATTATTTCGCTATATTTCAATGTATTTATCTTTTTTTGGTGTAAATCTAGTGAATGTTCTAAATATAGAGCCTATTTTTACTACACTTTGTTTTCATGACTTTTGTATTTTGCTGTATTTCAATGTATTTCTGCATTTTGTATTTTTAATTTATGAAACAGTTTAATATATTTCATTGTATTCCATTGTATATACGCATACTACAACTTTATATTTCTTAAAAAATTAAACATATTTCATTATATCTCAGTGTTTATTTTTAAACGTATTTGGAAGTTTTTAGATCTTTAGTGATTTTGAATTTAAAAAGTTTTGATTGTGATAAAAGTTGAGAGAGATTCGTAAGCCTTTATAAAAGATCAACCGTTATGCGTGATTTATGAGAAGTTTTAAATTGAATTCCATAATATTTATTTTTAAAAAATTGTTCCATAAACTGGGCCTGATTTTATTCTTCAGTAATTTGTGTGAAATATGATTGATTTAATTTGACTTACTATTTAAAAAGGAAAAGGATATTATGTTCCAAATATATAGCCTATTTTTTCTCTCAAATTTTTTTTAAAAAAATATGTTCCAAAAATAGAGCCTAAATTTACTCTAACGAGTTTTGTATTTCGCTATATTTCATTGTATTTTAAAAATACGAGATACAATTGAAATATAGTAAAAAATAGCTACGAATTATAAATCTTTAATTTATATTTATAACTAGTTAGAAGTTATTAAAAGATAATTAATTGTGTAAATTTTAAAATTTATTTTTGGGCTATAAAAGTCTTAGGCGTAGATATTTATGACCATTCTCTTTTCCAACAGCCACTTAGAAAAGCGTGTGACGGATAGTTGGTTCGACATGACCAAAGTTAGTGACATGACAAACTCCATCATCGAAATGGACGAGGCACTGTGTACCCGTGATGTGTTTTATTTCATATTCAAACAAATCTTTAGAGCATTGTCGGGTCGGGAATAAGTTATCTCAAAATTAATATTAATGGACTTATAATATCAGAATTAATAATAACAAAATTATTTAGTAGATACAATTTTATTACTGTTAGATGTTTTATTCATTCAATTAAATATGAGATATACGTGATATAACATAAAATAAGTATTTGATTTAAAGTGAATAAATTAAAATAAACTTTCATTTCTAAATTCAACCTTGTTTTTGCTTTAAAATTTGGGAGAAATTTTTGAAGAAAATGTGTCTTTCTGTTCTTTTTATTTCGGGATCAGTTATTCGGCCCACAATATAGGATAAAATAAATACAGTTCAATCTCTCTGTAAAAGCATTTTTGAGTCCAAATTATTTTTTGTTACTATAAAGAATGGTTGTTATACATATATAACGACATTAATATTTATGTAATATTTCGTTGTTATAGGTAAAAAGATGCATAAAATCTATTTTTTCATTTTTAATTACCAAATCTTAAGTTTCATCACACCTTATATACAACAATATATCTAGTATAATTTTACAACTGAGGTCTACAGATAGTAGTGTGTACATAAATTTTAACCCTATCTTGAGAGGTAAAGAGGATGTTTCTGATATATCTTTAGCTGAGGGAACAACGAAAATGTAGTAGGTAAAAAGGGGAAAAGGAATAATAACTACAGTAAAACACTACGCTAAATACATAAAAAGCGTTACCAAATAGTAACAGAAAACAAAGGATAAAAAAGAAATACTACGACTATTAGTAAGGAAGCTCAGGAAAAGCGACACGACGCTTTACTACCAACTAATTATCTAACCTAATTTGCATCCTCCACAATATTATATCTAAGGTCATATCTTCGGTAAGTCGTAATTACGTAATGTCCTGTTTAATCACCTCTCTCCAATACTTCTTCGGTCTACCTCTACCTCTCATTAAGTCATCCATAGTCAACCTATCACACCTCTGCATTGGAGCATCCACACATTTCATCTTCACATGTCCGAATCATCTAAGCCTCGCTTCCGCATATTGTCCTCCATCAAGGCCACTCCCATGAACGTGACTAATCTTGATTGGTCATCACTCCGCCTCATACAACATGATTGGTCTAACCTCCACTCTGTAGACTTACCTTTGAGCTTTGATTGCACCTTCTAATCATACAAGACTCCGGATGCGAGCCTCTATTTCATCCATTCCGCACCAATACGATGTGTGATATTATCGTCAATCTCTCAATTTCCCTAGAAAATAAACCCCAATTACTTGAACTATCCTCTCTTTTACTTCAAATAGACCCCGAACTTACACTCCAAGTATTTTATTTTGGTCTTGCTCAACCAGAATCCTTTAGACTTTACAGTGTGTCTCCAAAACTCCACCTACTCCACCTTAGCATTCACTCCCCCCCGGATCTCGTCTATCAACACTACGTCATCCGTGAATAACATATACCATGGTACCTCTTGCTGGATGTGTCGCGTCAATACATTCATCACTAAAGCAAATTAAAAAGGGTTAACAGCTTATCCCCGGTCCAATCCCATCACAACCACAAAGTGCACTGAATCACATCTCACTATCCGCATCCGGATCTTGACTCCATTTTTCTTTGACTCTATTACAAATATAATTTTTTGAGTATTTTAAAGTAATTTTTTTTATATATATTTGCAGCTACATAAAAGTATTATAAATCTATAAATAATAATTCACAGGTAGATCAACTCTCATATAAATCGGGATGAAGAAAACATTATTTTTATCCTACATTGTGGGTCATAATCCCGTGATAAAAAAATAAAATGACACATGTATCCTTCAAAGTTTTTCTCCAAAATGTTTGAAGCAAAAACAAGGTTAAAATTGTGGGTCATAATCCCGTGATAAAAGAATAAAATGACACAGGTTTTTCTCCCAACTTATGCGCGTAACTTTCATCTTTAGTATATCTAAAAAAGAATCGTATATTTATATATTTAAAATAACAAAAATTAAAAAAAATTATCCTTAATGGTACGATTTACACCCACATAAATATTTATAATTTATTTTAGGTTATAAGTTCTAAAAGTCTTCCTTCTTTTTTTTTAACTCCTTAGTTAGTTAAATTATAATTCCTCCTTTTCAATTTATGTGAACCCATTTAATGGGACGTGAGTTTAAGAAAAAAGAAAAGACTTTTGAACTTGTGGTGTAAAATGAGGCATATATATTTTATATGATTATAAATCATTGTATAAAGATAAATTATTTTTAAATATAAAAATAGATCATTCTTTTTAGCGCGCTAACAAAATGGATTTTAAATTGAAATAAAGGAAATAACGTAAATTAGGACGGAGGAGTATATCACGTTGTTCCATTTATAATTGAATGAATTAAATATCTACGAATAAAATAAAAAAATGAATTTAAATAAATTGAAATAAAGGGAGTATAACGTAAATTAGGACGGAGGGAGTATATCACGTATGTTCCATTTATAATTGAATGAATTAAATATCTACGAATAAAATTTTATCTATTAAATAATTTGGTTATTATTAATTCGGATATTATAAGTACATTACTAATTTTTAGATAACTTGTTCCGAAGCATACAATCGTTTAAAATTTGTTGAAAATACAAACAGACCATATCACTGGTACATGGTGCCTTGCAGATTTAGATAGATGATGGGTGTATGTAAGGTGACTAACTTTGGTCAAATCAACTACTCGGTCACACGCTTATCAATGTGGCTATTGGAAAACAGAAAGGCCATACTCTGTAAATGACGTGATTGGGAATTAACAATTCGACATAATTTGTCATTTTTTGGTTGGAAAACTCAAATACTCAGTATTTCATACCTTTATCGAGCATTGTGAAGACTACTAGTCTACAATATTTACTTTTGAATTTTACTTTTACTTTTGAGAAGAAAAATATACTACTCCCAGGTATACATGAAATGCGTGATAGTTGAAACCAAATACTGGCTAATGAATTACTTTTAGGGCCTGATTGGAAGGCCACCCAGCTAATTACAATGGGATGTAATTGAATGTAATTATATAATTTGATCTGTTTATTTGATTAAATAATTATACAGTTAGATAGGAATTAAGAGTAATTGAGAGAGTGTAATTACACTTTTTTAATTTTTAAGGGGGAATTGAAAATTGAATGTAATTATATCCTATAATTACAGTGTTACTTTTTAATTTGTTTCTTTTTTATTTATTTTAATTTTAACTTATTTTTTATTTCTTTTATTTTAATTTCTTTTTTATTTCTATTATTTTAACTTCTTTTTTATTTTTATTTTTTAAAATGTATTTTTATTTTTATATTATTTATTTTTCATTTCATTTTTTCTCATTCCCAACCCTTATTTCTTGTGTTTCCATGTAATTGCTCGTATATTTTTTATTTTATTTATTTAGCATAACCGTGCTATTATTCTAATTTTTGAAACTACACTTCTTAATATTGGAAAGAATGAGTCATTAACAAACTTGGCATATACGAGTAACATTATTAAAGTAGAATTTCGTTGTGAATGAATAAATAGACTTATATTTTTCCTTTCTTTTAAATTATTTACTTAAATTACATTAGAACTTACTTATGTAATGTTGAAATTTGACATAAGAGTCTTATGTTAAACTTTTTCTTTTGGATTTTGAATTTAGGTTATATTTTCAATTTTAAGTTATTGGTTCTTTCATTGCATGTTGTTTATTTTTCACTTACAGTTGATGGATTTTTTGTGTCAAACATTTGAATAATGTTATGGCATTATATTTATAAATATTATTTTTTTGTCAAACATCCAATCCATGACGTTCTCACAAAAAAAAATTCTTCTTTTAAGTTTTATAACTAATTAAAATTAAATATTATTAATTTAGAAAATATATATCAATTATTTTTTACAATATTAATTACAAATATATGATTATTAATTAATATATTTTCAAAAAATAATGTGTTATTAAATAACTAATTTAATATCATTTATAAAGGCAAATATTTTTTAAATATTAATTTTAAATTTTTTATAATTAAATTTTATTTTTAAGTTAAACTAACTGTGTAATTACACTTGTGCAACCAAACAACACGCTTGTAATTATACTGTAATTATATTTTGACAAGCAAACAGTGTAATTACTACCCTAGTAATTACACTAATTCCAATTACCAGGTGGCTTTCCAAACAGGCCCCTAGGGTTCCGTGTTTTAGATGGTTAATAATGTGAAAATGTCACGCATTAGATACTCCCTCCATTTCAAAATAAGTGTTCTTCTAGACTTTTTATTTTATTTTAAAATAAGTGATGTTTTTAAATTTTAAGAATATTTTGGACAGATTCTACCCAAATTATCCTTGTTTAAGTAATCAAGATTCATTAATTATATTTTTTTTTCTAGACATTTAATTATACAAGCACAATATTTTACGTCAATTAAAATGGTGTTCACATTATACACAGTATCATGCTAGGATAACTCTTCTCCTTTTATCATGTTTTTAATTATCTTTTCTCTAATTATTTTTTTTTCTTTTTTTCTTACTGGAGTTTCGTTTTATATTTATGGCTAATTTGTTAAATTATTGGCGATGAATTATCGATAGATAAATTGAATAGGAATTTTATTAAAAATCATGACGGAAGCGATTTGTACTAAATGTTTAAGTTAATGATTTATTGGAGTGGATTGAAAGTTCAATCCGATCTTGATTTCATTTAGTCCAGCTCGGACATCAGTAATTTAATTTTTTCAGCAACGTACATATAACAGCTCCATTGAATTTTCATTCATAATCTAGATTTAAAATTGAAATTTTGTTAGTTGAAGGTTTAATGATATCCCCTCATTAATTGTTTATCCAATTAAAGTTTTAATTAACTACTACTCAATACCCAATGTCAACTTAAAATATAATTAGGGATAAGTTGGTAAAAACACTTCCTTTTCAAAAATGAAGACGATTTTTTTAGGAATTTTCCACCCGATCATTAAAAAATGCTTATTTTGGAATAAAGGAAGTAATTAATTTTACATATTCTATTACTTATAAAAGGGGATATGCGGACACCACATCAACGTGTCAGCTTAGAGTCATTAAGTTTTATTTTGGGGGCAGTCTGGTCTCTTTCGGTTAATTTTTGTGCAGTATCTTGCTTGAACTGATGGCCTTCATTGCTTTGTTTGGGCTTCAAATGACGAAATTATCATCAAGTTTCACTCAATGCCAGGTGTGTCCCACCTTCTGCAATACGGGCCCGTAAGATATTTTTATAAATTTGCTAATAATCACGCAATATTGTTGGCAAAATTGAATCTTACTGTAGCTTCCATATAAGCTCTTCAACGCTTGGACCAATTTGCCCCTTATGGTTATATCATACTCCTATTTCATCATCACATTTTTTCTCACCACCCCATTGGTAATTTACCAAGAATCATTTTATAAACTTAAATTAACCCCTTTGATTTACCAAGAGCAAACATATCTGCCAGAAAACAAGAAATATTCAAGAAATTTTAGTAGGCGTTTGGCCATGAAAATTCATTTATTTGAAATTTTGAAGTTGGAATTGAAGATGGAGTTGTATTTGGTTATAGTTTTTTAAAAAAAGAAAAAGAGTATATTTGGAGAGATTGTTTGACACATATATTGAATCAGTGAAAACATGGTTTTAACTTTTTTCATCACTTCATTTCAAATATAACTTCAAGTTGTATTTGAAATTTTTACACGATACTCATATCAAAACGTTGATTTCAAAAAAAGTATGAAAAGATTAAAAAGTTTAAGAAGATATTTCATTTGGATGCTATCCTAGAGAGATTAAGAAGCATCCAAAATATTAAAGGAATTACTACATATATATATTTTTTATAAAAAAAAAAAATTTTAAAAAAATATTTTTATTTTTTAAAAAATAATTTTTATATATATTTTTTTAAATATTAATTTATTTTTTTTTTGCACCCTCATTTTCATGAAAGTTGTAATTCTTAATATAATTTTCATATTTTTTTGAGCGAAAACTTTAAGGATAACGATCTTTCATGACCCTAATACTGTGAATGAAGTTTTCTTATAAGAACAAATTTTCATCATAAAATTTTAAGTTGCTATAATATCTTTAACTTTTTCATACATAAAATTTGAAGAAGCGAATTATACACATTTCATACACAAAAATTTGAGCTTATGTAATAGTGTAATATGTTGTTGTACTGCTCCATACTTTATACATGAAAATGTGACAACAAATGTTGAACTCCTTGTATCATTTGTCTAACATTTATTTTTTCAGTACTATTTATGATATATCTAATTGTAAGCTCCGTAGTTAAAAATAAATTTAAAAAAAAATATTTTTTAAAAAAAAATATTTTTTTTAAAAAAATAAAAAAATATTTTTTTTAAAAAAATAAAAAAATATTTTTTTAAAAAAAATAAAAAAAATATTTTTTTAAAAAATGATTTTTAAAAAATAAAAAATAATTTAAAAATAATTTTTTTTTTTTAAAATATAAAGCGTAAGATATTTCATTTGCTATAAAACTACGCTAGAATATTTCACCAATATTATATACGCTGAAATACGAAATGAGCCATTGGGCCCGTGCTTTTCCCACTGGTGTATCTAATAAATGTTGATCCTATTCCATCTTTTTTCATAAGCATAAAATTTGGGTGGCCGCATGGTTCGATTTTACGTCAATCTAAATTAAATTAACTGAATTAAAATTTTAATTATTAAAATCAAATTAAATCAAACACAGTATATAATTATAAAATTAATATATCGCGAGTATAATTTGTTGGTTTGATTTGATTTTATCTTCTACTTTTTTTTAATAAAATCAAATATTATCAATTTTAATAACTTAAAATCAAACCAAACAAACCCAAAAAAATATAGGTTTATTTAATCATTTCCGATTTGAATCGGTTTTTTTCGAAACCAAGCACATCCACTAGATTTTATGTTTGAACGCAGTAGATGTTGACCCGTTCCATCGTCTCTGGGCATTCTCAATTAATTTGTGGACCCCTCTCCTGGGCATTTTTTAATTATCTTCTATATAGCTTAATGTGATATCGGTAATAAGAAAGTACTTAAT
Organism: Lycium ferocissimum; assembly: GCF_029784015.1. Taxonomy (NCBI): domain Eukaryota; kingdom Viridiplantae; phylum Streptophyta; class Magnoliopsida; order Solanales; family Solanaceae; genus Lycium; species Lycium ferocissimum. Next base: position 64,732,823 of record NC_081353.1, read on the forward strand.
ATTTAAAGTGATATTTTTCGTTGGTTTTTGGTGTGTGTCACTTTTTGTTTTTTAAAAAAAAAAAAATAATAGGTCAATTACTTCAGAAATTTACTCCTTCATTTGTAACTCACTGCACTGGTAAGAACTAGGCGAGTAATGCAATTTTTACTTTTATGTTATGCAAGCATAAGCGGAAATTTTCATTTCTATCAAGAAAAGGTTATTAAAATTTTAAAGTTCACTCCGTAGAGTAACCATGTTCAGCTTTCTTTGTGTTTCCTTAAAAATCGTTTGTTAGATCAATTACTTAAATTGTTGAGATTGAAGTCATAAGTAAAGTGATTAATCCAAATTCAATTGAACCTTCGATAATATGAATATAAAGAAAGTAACAGCAAGATAAATAATCATATTGAAGTAATAAAGACAGAAAAAGAATTATTCCTATTAATATTTATTTTTAAATATCTGCAAGGTCATAGATTTTGGAACGAATTTTAAAAGTAACACACCCACTCTTTTCTTTTCCTTTTTTTTCTAACCTTTTTGTCCCCTTCTTCGTGACTAGGCCAAAACAAGCCAAAACACTAACGTCACGTAAAACCAGAAGTGCAAAACGTAAACTAAACTGCGTTTGGTCATAGATTTTGGATTAAATTTTATAAATTTATCTTCAAATATATGTTTGACTATGAATTTTGGATCAGATTTTTAAAATTTGTATTCAAAACTGGTTGGGACTTTCACTTCAAAACTTTAAATTTTCTCCAAAAAAATGCATGTCTAAACACAATTTTAAATTTTAAAATTGACAACTTCACCAAAATGATAATTTTCAACTTCAAAGTCTAGGCCAAACGGGAGCCAAGTGACAAGAGATGCAAATATTACGCTACTTACGTCAAAAATTTAACTCAAGGTGATATCCAAGTCTTGTAATTACAAGATGTGACAACTTTGACCAAATTAAAGCCCACTAAAATTTGTGATTATGTTAATTAGGGTCCATAATGTATTGTTAAACTTTTACAAAATACAAAAAGGTCCAACTTAATCCAAAAAAATTCACCAACCCCCCCATTCTCCACACCCCTCCCCCCCCCAAAAAAAAAAAAAAAAAATTAAAAAGTTTTGATTTTTTTTCATCAACCCCCACTCACTCCACCCCTCACCACCTTCCCCCACACCCAAAATAAAAAATTTAAAAGTTTTGAATTTTTTTTTCACCATCACCCCCTCCCCCCCAAATAAAAAAAAAAGTTTTGATTCTTTTTTTTTTTTATTTTTTCATCGGCCCCCCCCCCCCCCCCCCCCCCCCAAAAAAAAACCCACCCTCACCCAAAAAAAAAATTAAAAAATTATTTTTGATTTTTTGCATCACCCACCCACCCCACCCAAAAAAAAAAAAAAATCTTGAAAAGAAGTTTTGAATTATTTTTTTGTTTACCCATCCCGCCACCCCCGCCCTCCTCCTCCTCTCTTTTCACATCACGTTTTTCTTCTTTTATTTAAAAAAAGTTGCTCAAGAAAAAAACTCACCGATTTACGCAATTTTCGGATCGGATTTCATTCGTGTAGCATCGCATTACTTCATGAGTCATTTCCCCTCATTTGATAAATGAAACAATGTCATTTTATTTCAATTACTCATACGGGTATAGTTAGATGATTTTCCAATAATTTACGAAGCGATTTTGTTGCAACAAAGTGCTAAATATGTTGTATAAGAGCTTCGAATTTATTACGGCAATGTACCGTCGTAGTTTTTGAAACACTTACAATAATTTATGCGTTACTCCTAAATCGAGTACGAAGATGAGAAGGTCCCTCTAGTGACGATGAGAAGGAACGTATGAAGAAAGCTCCTTTGGATGCTTCCGTTGGTAGTCCGATGTATTCATGATTTGTACAAGAGACTAGATATTGCTCATGTTGTTGGTATTGTTAGCCCTTTTCCTTCTAATCCGGATGAGGGCATTGAATTGTAAAAAGAGTTCTTAGATGAATTATGGAATATCTTTGTGGCACTCGTCCGAGTTCATGCTTACTGGGAAAGGAAACCTATTCTTTGTGGTTACACCGATTCAAATATGGCTAGTGATGTCGATATTCACAAGTCTTGTTTAAATCATGGGCTACTTGATTACTTATGTAGGGGTGTCCGCGGAAATCTGAATTTGAAAAAATGTGTTGCTTTATCTACTACAAAAGATGAGCTTATTCTTTGTCGTTGAAGCTTGTAAAGAGTTGCTATGGATGAAGAGATTTATGGAGGAACATGGCTTTTGTCACGCCCCAAACATGACTGGCGAAACATATACATATATAATATTGGCACTCTTGTGCCTACTACGTGAACGTGGGCACCGAGCGAATATATAACCGCATGGCTTGCCATGATAACTGTCTGTCGGGTATGAGACATATCAAACGGAATAAGACATGAATGCATAGTGAGCCTTTGTAAAACATAGTAAGTCATAATATTAAATAGAAATACTTGTTTAAATCATGAATGTGGATAATATCATAAATGACCCAAAATGGCTAACCGACTCTGAAAGTCTGACATAACATAACTGACTTGTCTAGTCTATGAAACCCTCTAATACGTAGTATTAACTACTAATCATAACCGTCAACAAGGCCCCCGGATACCTTAAATGCATAACTAACATAAAAGTAAATAATGACTAAACCCCGAAGAAGACGGGCTCATCAAAAGTCGATACGTGGATGATCGTATGTATGTACGCGTTGTCCCATAATCCATACTTGCGTCATGAAATGCGAGGCTCTGGGCAATAGAAAAGGGGACCGACATTGAATGTACTAGTATGTAAAGAATCGAATGAAATAAACATGATACATGAAATAACATGATAAGTGTTTGAAAAACCGAAACCGAAACCCGTGTCATAAACATGAGATCGACATGGACATAATTACATATACATATATAATATTGGCTTCCTCGTTCGATGTTAATTTGAAAACCGAATTGATATTACTCGAACTTGAGCACGAAGCGTGAGTAAAGTTTGAAAACAAGAACCTCAATGGAATACATGTATATATAACCGCTTTGCTTTTTACGCGGTGGAGTGCTATAATATAACACGATTCAATGACGATCATCCGGGTACTTGCGTCTGTCGGTTTCTGTGTAAATGTAACACTCACACCTTACCGAAAACTGGGATATGAGATTTAAATAATAATAAGCATGTAAGATACTCCCCGTCGCAAAGGAAAGAATCGGGGAAGCCGTTAACTTGTTCGTCGACTTGTTGCCGGTAAAAACAGCAGCACATAGAACCGGAGATCGACACGGTTTTTGAGTCTCCTGCTCGGTGTTGGTCCGTCTCCCCGATACGAGCACTCGCCGTGATCGGCGAGCCCCTGGTCTTCGCCAAAAATATTAGGCTCCAAGTTCGTCCACTGCCCTGCGCGTGGATGATTTCGACGATATGTTCTCGAGACTCCTCCCGCCACTTGCGAAGGGCGGGGCCGGGCTTCGGTCATCTTCTGTATTCCTCGGCCACGAGGCCGGCCGATCGGGCTTCCGAGTACGGCGCCGTGATAGTTTGGTGAACATTTTCCCGGCCCCGAGCGTGGAGCCAAGGAGAACCCGATCGGCGGTAGTCACCGTCCCCGGGGTAACTTCTTATCTCGTTCGGTGGGCGTGGCAAGCTATTTGCGTCCCCTCGTCTCGCATTCGGACAGTACGCAAATGACGGAGTCAACTTGGCGCGTTCATTAACGAGGGTATGTATGCGAACAGCGGTAAGATTCTTAGCCACTTTTGTTCATTTGTTCTCGAATGCCATCCTTTCTTCACCTAAGTTTTTCGGTTTGTTTCATCCGCGAGCGGGCGGGTCAGAGACCTACGGACGACTCGGTTTGTGCATGATATTTTTCAAAGGGTAAGTGGTCACTACACGTATAGGATGGCATTGAAAATAAGGTTTGAGTTTTACGGAGGCGCTTACCAATGCTAATGCCAACTTTTCCAAATGAGGGATACTTAGGGCTTCCGTGTCCCCCAAAGTTCTACTCACAATGGAGACGAGGAATTACGCGTACCTAATTAACTTCTCGGACAACGCCACTTCACCGCTACTTTGAGACGACTAGGTAGAGAAAAGCGGCTCGTCGGCCTTCGGTGTGTGTGCGAACGGGGGCGGTCAAATACCTTTTCAATTCCCGAAGAGCCTGCTTGACACTCAGGTGTCCAAAAACGAAGTCGTTCTTCTTTACCGAGCAAGGAGAAGAACGGTGACACTTGTCGGAGGACCTCGATATGAAGCGACTCGGCCGCTATTCTTCCGGTGAGCCTTTGCACCCTTTTATGTTGTTCACAACCTCGATGTCCTCGATGGCTTTGATTTTGTCCGGGTTGATTTCGATTCCCCGGTTTGACACCATGAAGCCGAAAAATTTGCCGGACCTTACCCCGAAGGCACATTTTTCCGGGTTAAGCTTCATGTTGTATCTGCGGAGCACATCGAAGGTTTCCTGCCAAATGCTTTAAATGGTCCTCTGTTTCGGGGACTTAACAACCATATCATCAATATAAACTTCCATCGTTTTCCCTATTTGTTCTTCGAACATTTCGTTAACTAGGCGTTGGTAAGTTGCGCGGCATTTTTTAATCCGAAAGGCATGACGTTATAACGAGTCGAGTCCCATAACGGGTAACGAAGGATGTTTTCTCTTGATCCCTCGGTGCGTCGGTTTGGTTATACTGGAGTAAACGTCGAGAAAACTTAACATTTCATGTCCGGCCGTAACATCGATCATTCTATCGATGTGCGGCAACGGAAATGAATCCTTCGGGCACGCCTTGTTTAAATCTTTATAATCGACATACATCCGAAGTTTATTACCTTTTTTGGGCACCACCACCACGTTAGCAAGCCAATCCGGGTATCTTACCTCCCGGATGGAACCAATATTTAAAAGCTTTGTTACCTCGTCTTTGATGAAGGCGTGTTTTGTCTCATACACGGGCCTCCTTTTTTGCTTCACCGGGAAAACTTCCCGTCCAAGTTTTATTTGTGTGATGCTATTTTGGTGATATACTGTCCATATCTATATGCGACCATGCAAAGCAATCGGCGTTAGCTCGAAGAAACTCAATTAATTTGCGCACGAGCTCGGGGTAAGCCGTGCCCGGTGTGTACCTTCTGTCTGGTAAGAACTCGAGCGGGATGATGCTGCTCCCGGTTCTCTGGTCGGTTGGTTTTAACGTCCCGGAGTCGTCCGGCATGACGAAAAGACACAGGTATCCCGATCATCCTCCCCCAGTACACTGGATCCGCCCGGACGTTCTTTGATTCTTTTGGGGGCTTCCCCTCCGGTTATACCGCCCTTTCTTCGTGAGCGGTTCTTTAGGCGGGCGATTCCTCTCTGACCGAACATCTCCTTTCTTCGCGCGGGATTACTCACAACGGATGGTTTCACTCCCTCTAGGGTGGGGAATTTCAATAATTGATGCGGCGTTGAAGGTACCGCCCTCGTACTATGTATCCAAGGTTCCGCGATAGCGCATTGCTTCATGTCCCCTTCGATCACGTAGAACAAAGTTTGTTGAATGGCGGCTTCAATGTTCACGGGCGTGAGATCTCCCTTTCGTGGTTTCGCTTGCCGTGCTGAATCCGGCGAGTACCGGGTTGCGGTACGATCCGATCGAGCAGCCCCAATCGTTCGACCACTCTCCATCGAATGATGTTGGTCGAGCTACCTCGGTCAATCAAGATACGTTTAACCTTAGTTTTAAAGATAAGTACGAACTACCAACGCATCATTGTGCGGTTGAATGATGCCCTCGCGTCCCCGTCGTCGAAAGAGATGGAACCTCCGGTAAATGATCTCGGGTACGTTTTTCCCCGAACAATGGAAATCTTTGTCCGCTTCATTACCGGAAACCGAGGGATGTCAATACCCCCGACTATCATATTGATTATATCTTTGGTGTTCAATCGGTTCGACCCTCGATGAACTTCCTTTCCTTATAATGGTTTTTGGCTCGCTCGCTCGATAGACCTCGGAGGTGGCCGTTTTTTCAACAACCGGCCACCTCCTCTCTCAACCGCGGCAATCCTCGGTCTTGTGACCGTGGGTCCCGTGATATTCACAAACCATGCTCGGATCCCGTTGCCCGGATGCGTCGCTTAGTGGTTTCGGCCACCGCATATCCGGGACACGACCGATGGCCGAGACAAGATCCGAGTGCGACGTTGAAGTTGTACTCAAATCCTTGGAGGGCCTTTATTCGTCGGCTGAACTTCCGGCATCGCTTCGAACGAGAGCCCCGCCGTTTAACGGGCGCGCGTCCGGCTTGCTACCTCGACACGAGAAGTGGCTCGGGCCTTCCTTGGCTTTCCGACCTCGGAATTTGATCGCTCGGTGCGAGTATGGCCGAAACCTTTCTTTAGATGATTCGGACTTTGCTTCATAACCCTTCTCGGCTTCGAAACCTCTCGTCCGCCTTCAACTTTACCGGGAGAGCTCGGCCCGATCATCCTCTACCCGAATCTTCGATTCATACCGGTTGTGGACATCGGCCCATGTCACGGCCTCGTATTCCAGTAAATTCTCCTTCAACTTGGCCGAGGCAACCGAGCTTAACATGTTGAGCCCTTTTGTGAAAGCTTGTGCGGCCCATTCCTCTGGCACAGGGGGTAATTCCATCCGTTCCCTCTAGAATCGGGTCACGAACTCCATAGTAACTCATCGTCCCTTTGAGTTATCCAAGATGTCGACCTTACGGGCTGCACCTTGATGGCACCGGCATGTGCCTTTACGAAGGCATCGGCCGGCATTTCGAACGAAGTGATCGAGTGCTCGGGTAGATGGTCATACCATGTCGCTCCCCGACGAGAGTTTTCCCAAATTTTTCGGCAATACCGACTCAATTTCATCTTCTTCCATATCATTGCCTTTTATGGCGCAAATATATGAGGTCACGTGCTCGTGCGGGTCCGTGGTGCCGTTGTACCTTACGTATGTCGGGCATTTTGAACCTCTTCGGGATCGGTTCGGGGCGCGCTCGGTGGAAAAGGCCTTTGGATGTACCTTTTCGAATTCGGCCCCTTCAGTAAAGGTGGAGCCCCCGGTATCTGCTCCACCCGAGAATTGTATGTCTCGACTCTCTTCTCGGTCGAATCCACCCGTTTTGCCAAAGTCTCAAGCATCTTCAGGACCTCGGTGGAGGAACCGGCCCGAGAATCATTACTCTCGACCATCCGTGGCTCGTTCCTTCCAATTTCCACTGTACCCTTAGCCTTTTCCGGCCCAGCTTCCTCTTGTCCACTTTGCAACCGGGCAATCGCCATTCCTTGCTCGGTGATTCGCTTCTTTGTTCTAACATCTCAAAAATCAGACGCAAATTAATGCCGTCATTTGGTGCCTCCGGTTCCCTCTGGCTTTGGGTCCGAGACAATGTGATGGAGTTATGGGTTCTTAGAGGATCAGTGGCCGGTAGGGCGGCATTCTCTTGATCCACGGTGTTTTGTCGATTGAGCCCCTCCCTCGAGTTAATGGGGTTCGGGTCAGCAGGATTTGGTAATCCCCGTGGTTCGCTCCCCTCATTTTCTGCCACAATTTCGGTGTTATTAACGTGACGTATTGTCCGACGTCGGCCATAAGCGTTACGATTTAGATGAGTTTGATAAAAATCAAGACTAAGAACTATTATCCTAGCCCCACGGTGGGCGCCAAACCGTTTACCCGAAATCGGATAATCAATTGAATTTGTAAGTGGGTATAGGATATGTGCTTGGATCTTGGTATGTATGAAATGGAGAAAGTATATATTCAAGAGTTCTCTAGTGAAATGGCTAATAGTGGCGATTTATTTGCGAATATAATCGCGTATGGACAGTATGGAGTACTTGATGGATTAAATCACACTATAAACTTGAACAAAACAGCCTTGGCCGAATTAGAAACTGAAGGAAAGATAGTATATATATGATCTATTCTATTACAAGTGTTCTTGGAGAAGTTAAGGAAGCAACCCCTTCAAGGTGAGGATATATACCTATTTATAGTGTAACTTCTTCAAGTCTCATGTAATTGTGAACCAATAAACTAATGATTTCAAGGACGATTCGCACGATTTGGTGGGATTGGACGACGGCGCCGTCGACACACGTTTGGCGGGAATCGACCGTGACAGCATGTCACGGCGCGTAGTTCCCATTCGCGGTTATTCGGACCAACGGCCATTCGGGTCAACGGCCACGAATGCTCGAATCGGAGGATGCGGCGTTTCGATCACGGGGAAGACGGACTCGTTCGACTGCATAGGCGTTTTCCCGAAAAAGGACCGGGTAGCATTCGGTGTGTTCTCGTCCCTCTTCCATCACCGGTGAACCTTACAACCGGTCGGGATCATATCCGATTTTCCCGTATACAAAGATAAATAATCATATTGAAGTAATAAAGACAGAAAAAGAATTATTCCTATTAATATTTATTTTTAAATATCTGCAAGGTCATAGATTTTGGAACGAATTTTAAAAGTAACACACCCACTCTTTTCTTTTCCTTTTTTTCTAACCTTTTTGTCCCCTTCTTCGTGACTAGGCCAAAACAAGCCAAAACACTAACGTCACGTAAAACCAGAAGTGCAAAACGTAAACTAAACTGCGTTTGGTCATAGATTTTGGATTAAATTTTATAAATGTATCTTCAAATATATGTTTGACTATGAATTTTGGATCAGATTTTTAAAATTTGTATTCAAAACTGGTTGGGACTTTCACTTCAAAACTTCAAATTTTCTCCAAAAAAATGCATGTCTAAACACAATTTTAAATTTTAAAATTGACGACTTCACCAAAATGATAATTTTCAACTTCAAAGTCTAGGCCAAACGGGAGCCAAGTGACAAGAGATGCAAATATTACGCTACTTACGTCAAAAATTTAACTCAAGGTGATATCCAAGTCTTGTAATTACAAGATGTGACAACTTTGACCAGCCCAAATCAAAGCCCACTAAAATTTGTGATTATGTTAATTAGGGTCCATAATGTATTGTTAAACTTTTACAAAATACAAAAAGGTCCAACTTAATCCAAAAAATTCACCAACCCCCCCCCCTCCACACCCCCCCCCCCCGACAAAAAAAAAAGAATTAAAAAGTTTTGATTTTTTTTTCATCAACCCCCACTCACTCCCACCCCTCACCACCTTCCCCCACACCCAAAATAAAAAATTTAAAAAGTTTTGAATTTTTTTTTTCACCATCACCCCCCACCTCTCCCCCCTCCCCCCCCCAAATAAAAAAAAATAGTTTTGATTCTTTTTTTTTTTTTGTTTATTTTTTCATCAGCGACCCCCCCCCCCCCCCCCAAAAAAAAAAAACCCACCCTCACCCAAAAAAAAAAATTAAAAAATTATTTTTGATTTTTTGCATCACCCACCCACCCCACCCAAAAAAAAAAAATCTTGAAAAGAAGTTTTGAATTATTTTTGTTTCTTACTCCATCCCGCCACCCCGGCGCCTCCTCCTCCTCCTCTTTTGCTACTGCTGCTTTCTTCTTTTATTTAAAAAAAAGTTGCTCAAGAAAAAAAAACTCACCTGATTTACGCAATTTTCAGATCGGATTTCATTCGTGTAGCACTGCATTACTTCATGAGTCATTTCCCCTCATTTGATAAATGAAACAATGTCATTTTATTTCAATTACTCATCTGGGTATAGCTGTTGATTTTCCAATAATTTACAGTAGCAGTTACAGTTGTTGCAACAAGTGCTAAATATGTTGTATAAGAGCTTCTGAATTTATTGCAACAGCTGTTGTAGTTTTTGAAACACTTACAATAATTTATGCGGTTACTCCTAAATTGAGTACGAAGCAGTGTCCCTCTAGTGACGATGAGAAGGAACGTATGAAGAAAGCTCCTTATGCTTCAGCCGTTGGTAGTCTGATGTATTCGGTGATTTGTACAAGACTAGATATTGCTCATGTTGTTGGTATTGTTAGCCCTTTTCCTTCTAATCCAGGATGAGGGCATTGGAATGCTGCGAAGTGGATTATGGAATATCTTTGTGGCACTTCCTGTCTGAGTTCATGCTTTGGGACAGGGAAACCTATTCTTTGTGGTTACACTGATTCAAATATGGCTAGTGATGTTGATATTCACAAGTCTACTTTGGGCTACTTGATTACTTATGTAGGGGAAGCTGTGTCCTGGAAATCTAGATTGAAAAAATGTGTTGCTTTATCTACTACAAAAGATGAGCTTATTGCTGTCGTTGAAGCTTGTAAAGAGTTGCTATGGATGAAGAGATTTATGGAGGAACATGGCTTTTGTCACGCCCCAAACCATGACCTGGGCAAAACACGGCACTCGGTGCCTTACTACATGTGACCGAGCGAACCGCATGGCTTGCTGAATTGTTATGAGACATATCAAACGGAATAAGACATGAATGCATAGTGAGCCTTTGTAAAACATAGTAAGTCATAATATTAAATAGAAATACTTGTTTAAATCATGAATGTGGATAATATCATAAATGACCCAAAATGGCTAACCGACTCTGAAAGTCTGACATAACATAACTGACTTGTCTAGTCTATGAAACCTCTAACATGAGTCTGAACTACTAATCATAACTGCTGGGACAAGGCCCCCAGCATACCTTAAATGCATAACTGACATAAAAGTAAATAATGACTAAACCCCGAAGGAGATGGGGCTCACCAAAAGCTGATACGTGGATGATCATATAGAGCAGATGCGTTGTCCTGTAAATCCATACCTGCATCATGAAATGCAGGCTCCTGGGCAATAGAAAGGGGACTTCAGCACATTGAATGTACTAGTATGTAAAGCAACTGAATGAAATAAACATGATACATGAAATAACATGATAAGTGTTGAAACTGAAACTGAAACCCGGTCATAAACATGAGTATCTGACATGGACATAATTACATATACATATATAATATTGGCATAGGATGTTAATTGAAACTGAATATAACCTGAACTTGAGCATGAAGCGTGAGTAAAGTTTGAAAACAGTAAATCAATGGAAATACATGTATATATAACCGCTTGTAACGTGGGGAGTGCTATAATATAACTGACAACATGATCTGGTACTTGCGTCCTATCAGCAGAACACTCACACCTTACCAGGGATATGAGATTTAAATAATAATAAGCATGTAAGGATCCAAACTGCATAATGAAGGTGTTGCCTCCTTGCTGACAACCCTTATCCTACGGTGGCTACGTAGTTTCAGGCTTTACTGGGCCTTCTCGATTAACTAAGCAACTCCCAAAAACATGAACATGATATAGTTCGCTAAGAAGCCCATGATTTTCGTGAAATAACTTGTAATCATGATTTCACGAAATTAACTTATAACATAGTTTCATGAAATGACCTGTAATATAGTGTCATGAAATAACTTGTAAGCATGTTCTGAAGTGATATAACGTAAACACGATTTCATATCAAATAGCTTGTAAAACATGGGTTTGAACAATATAGTTACATAATATACTTGCATAAAAACGTGTAAATCACGTAGAGTGTTTTCTTGAAAATAACATAATGATTCATAACTTGCATGTAGGAGCCCATGGGATGCAAAGTATGAGTTTTTATGGATTTCGGACGGATTCTCAATAATCATAATGAAATATCAAGAACTCAACTAAGAATTAATAATAATTCAATACATAATATAATCATGGGACATGGACCTAGGGTTATCATGAACATGATTAAAAACCCTAGTTTTTGTAAAGCTTCATACTTTTATGGAAGAAGAGGCGTGGGGAAAAAAAATGATGTTCCCACACCTATATAGCAACTCTACATACCTTAATTGCTCAAAAAACTTGATGAAAATCTGAATCTTTGAAGAAAAATTCCAAAATCTTGAATCTTGAACCTTTATGTAGGTTTTCTTGAAAATCCTAGCTTGGGAACAATGATTTCCTAATTAGATTTAATGAATACATATTAGAATTGACTTGGAATGCTTAGAGTAGGCTTACCTTGATGTCTTGGAAGGATGAGAGAAGAAAACCTTCGTTCCAGGGTTTGGAATTGTGAATAATGAAATAAAAGAACTGAAGACCTGAATTTATACTAAACTGAGTCAGAAAATTATATGGTCATTTATACGGTCCGTATAATATGACCATATTTAATTATGGCACAAAACAGAATGTCGAGCTAAAATTTTATGAAATATAGCCATTTTATACGATCCGTATAAAATTATATGGACCGTATAACTCGTCCGTATAATATGACCAGTGAGCGGACTGCTCTGCAACCCTTCAGTAAATTGGCCATAACTTTTTGAATAGATGTCTACTTGACCTCAATAATATACCGTTGGAAGGGTATTTCAAAGGGCTACAACTTTCATCAAGGAAGTTTTCTCAAATTCCTAATTAATAAAGGGGTTATGGTCACTAGAAGTAAGACCTTCTACAAACTCACTTGAAAACATGCCCCCTAGAGTAGCTTCCAACTTTGTTTTGCCCAAAGTCTCTTTTTATGACTTGATTAGTTTTCAAAACACTTCCTATAGTCCTAATATTGGTTCCATTATATTATCATCTTACGAGTCAAATCTTAGCCCGAAGCTATGAGGTGTTACAGCTTTGCTACAAAGAAGTATGTGCTTTATTGCGATAGTCAAAGTGCAATTCATCTTGCAAGAATTCTAACATGGATGAGCATGTGATTTATTGCGATAGTCAAAGTTCAATTCATCTTGCAAGAATTCTACATCCCATGTTAGGTCAAAATATATTGATGTAAGATACCATTGGATTAGAGATGTGTTGGATTATAAGTTGCTTGAACTTGAGAAGATTCACACCAATGATAATGATTCAGATATGTTAACTAAATATTCGCCAAGAGGGAAGTTTGAAGAGTGTTTCATAATCACCGGAATGGAAGTCTTCTCCACATAGTCGGGAGGGGAAGAATTGTTAGGTTTTTAAATTTTCCCTTCTTATGTGGAATTAGATTAATAAAATCCAATCCAATTTGGACTAGGGCACTTTTGCCCTAAAATCCACTATATATAGGATCAACTTAGGTCTTATTTTCATAACACAAGAGTGAATTCATAGCAGCCATAGAGAGAGAAAATTTGAGAGAGAAGAGGTGATTTTCGGACTAGTGAAAATCAGCTACAATAGTGCACTTCAAATTAGATTTCTGATTCGTTAACCGTTGGATCGTTCTAAAATTTGAACTGGAGGTTCTCAACATCTGGTTCTTCGATTTCAACGGTGGAGATCGGATTTTGTGGTTTGTAGCTACAGTTTTCAAGTACGAACAGTAGCTCATTTTCTAGGGTGATTTCTCACCTTTCTTCAATAGTTTTGGTGCTATCTTTTATGTATTGTTGCTCTGTGCTTGGCATTGATTTTGTAGCCATTTGGAGAACATCGTTGTAACTCTTGTTGATTATTAGTGGATTTTTTATGAGCCGGAGGTCTCGTGGATGTTTCCTCTTCGCCTTGAAGAGCTTTTACCACTTAAATTTGGTGTCTCTTGCATTGATTTACTCTGCTTGCTTTGCTATTTTGTTGTCGGTATAGTTGCTGTCCAAATTTTCAATTGTGCAAGTGTTTATTGTTTTCTCTTAGTTCAAATAGTGTGAGAAGTTTTGACTTGGGTATTTCTTCCGTTGTTACCTCGTCATGCAATTTGGTTATTGCTTGTTTCTTCCCAATACCGTCCTGACTCTAAATACCATCAAATTGATTAAGTGTATATATTGATCACTAAATATTATTTATTTTCTTTGTTTATCACTAAGTATGGGTGAATCAAGTATTTCACATCAAATTATTCCGATGATTACTCGATTTAGTGCATAGTGACTTAGTTGATCATCTATTTTTAACTCAAAACACCATCAAATTGATTAAGTATATGTACTGATCACTAAATATCATTGATTTCCTTTTTTTATGACTAAATATGGGTGAATCAAATAGTTCACATCAAATCATTGTAATGATCACTCGATTTAGTGCATAATGACTTAGTTGATCATCTATTCTGACTCAAAATACCATCAAATTGATTAATATATATATTTATCACTAAATATCATTGATTTCCTTTGTTCATCACTTAGTATTGGTGAATTAATTAGTTCACATCAAATCACTTTATTGATCACTCGAGTTAGTGCATAGTGACTTAGTTGATCATCTATCGTGTCTCAAAATGCCATCAAATTAATTAATCATATATATATATATATATATATATATATATATATATATATGATATAATTCATTTCCTTTGTTTATCACTAAATATCATTGATTCTCTTTGTTGATCACTAAATATGGGGGAATCATATCATAGTTGTTGTAATAATTGCAGTATTTGTTATAACAATTACAGTATCTGTTGCAGCAAGTAACATAGCCGTTGAACAAGACATATCACTTGTTGGATAAAATACAACAAGTTACCTACTTTCTGCAACAAGTCATTCCACTTATTGGAAAAATTCAAACAACCAACCTAGTTGTTGTAACAAGTCGTGTCACTTGCTGGACAAACCTCAATAAGTAACTTAGTTATTACAACAAATTTGTTAATCGTAACCAGTCTTGTCATTTATTGGATAAAGTGCAACAGATAAATGGTTATTTCAACAAGTTCTTCTATTTGTTGTGAATGTTCAATAACTAACTAGTTGTTGCAACAAGTCCTATTACTTGTTGAAATTTTTTCGGCAATTTATTAACAACAGAACATACATTTGTGATTTGAACAAGATGAACATATCACTTAGGTAAGTTGTTGCAATTGATCACTTAGTTGTTGGTGACAACTTCAGTTATCTCTGTTTCATCCAACGCATAAATTGTTGCAAGTGTTGCAAAAACTACAGCAGCCATTGCAATAAATTCAGAAGCTCTTATACAACATCTATAGAACTTGTTGCAACAACTGTAATTGCTACTGTAAATTGTTGGAAAATCAGTAGTTATACCCAAATCAATAATTGAAATAAAACAATATTGTTTTACTTACTAAATGAACAGAAATAATCCATGAAGTAATTCTCAGTGCCACACGAATGAAATTTGGTCCAACAATTACATAAATCGGGTGAGTTTTTTTTCTTTCTTTTTGAGCAACTTTTTTCTATATAAAAGAAGAAAGCAGCAGCAGCAAAAGAGCAGGAGGAGGAAGGGGATGGGGTGGCTGTTTGGGTGGGTCGAGTAAGAAACCAAAAAAAAATTCAAAACTTCTTTTCATGAATTTTTTTGTTGGGGTTGGGGGTGGGTAGGTGATGTAAAAAATTTAAAACAAATTTAAAAAAAAATTAATTTTTTTGGCGTGGGTGGGTGGAGTAAGATACTAAAAGAAAGTTGGTATCTTTTTGGTATAAAAACTTTTTTTTTATAACAATTTTTTTTTTTTTGGAGTGTGGAGGTGGTGGGGGTGAGGGATGGGAGTAGGAGGGGGCTAGTGAAAGAACAAAAAATTTTAATTTTTTTTTAAAATTATTTTTGGAAGGGGAGGGGAGGTGAGGGGTGGGAGAGAGGGAGGGGGTGGGGTTTCGTATCAAAAAAAAAAAAATTCAAATCTTTAATTTTTTTTTTTTTTGTGGGAGGTGGGGTGGGGGGCGGGGGAGGGGAGCTGGTGAAAAAATAAAAAAAAATATCTAAACTTTTTCATTTTTTTTTTTGGGTGGCTGGGTAAGGGGGTGAGGGGTGGGAGGAGGAGGGAGGGGGTTGATGTGTCTTTTTGGATTTTTCCCCACCAATTTTAGGTAATTAGAATTTTATTACGTTGGGAAAAGTGTAAAAAATAAAACTTAGGGAAAAAGTGTTAAAAATAAAGCTTAGGGCTAAAGTGTTAAAAAATAAAATTGTTGGTTAAATTGAAATATGATCAAAAGTTTTTAATCCCTAATTCGAATATTATCACCTCTAGTCAATTAAAAAAAAAAAAAAACTTAAGTTAACTCCACATAATTTTGAAATTTTTTAGTCACCTATAATTAATGAGCCCTACTTACATAGGGTGCTAAATGAGACCAAAAGTATGAGATGGTGCAATATTTAGACAAATAAAGTCTAGCTAGTAACAATCTCACAAACGATTTTGCAAAATATATTACTTAGTTATATATGGAAGTGATTTTTTGATTTTTTTTTTTAACGGATGATCAACCTTAGAATAAATAAGGTCGAATCAACAATATAAGGTCGCTAAAACTTTGAATTTGTAATATAACGATTCAAATTGTGATAACTTTAATTAGGAATTTTTACTCATTGTAGCTTCTTTTAAGACCTAATTATTAATATTAACTACTTTTTTATTTAATTATATTTAGTAGCTAATTAATTTTTCTAAATTACAAATGGTAGCTATATCAAAAATACATACCTAAACACATATATCTTTCTTTTTTCCCAATCACTATCCATTTCAGATTTTTCATTTTCTCAAAACTCTAAAAAATCTCTCTCTCCTTCTCTCAACCACCACCACCATGGCCGCGCCGCCCCTCTTCTCTTCTCCCTCTCCCTCTGTGCTCACCCCTCTCTCTCCGCCGCCCCTCTCTCTCTCTTCTCCCTCTCCCTTCATGCTCACCCCTCTCTCTCTCTTTTCACTCTATCTGGTGAGGCGATGTCACAGATCTGGTCGTGTGTATTGTTGATGGTGGCAGCGATGGCACTGATTTTATGATGACGGCGGAGAAGATGACGTGGAGGTGGAGAGATTAGGGTTTTGTTGGTGGTGGAAAGGTTAGGGTTTTTTGGTGGTGGTGGTGTTTCAGATTTGGGTTTTTTGTGGTGGTGGTGTCTCAAATTAGGATTTTGATAGTAGTGGAGAGATTATGGTTTTTGGTGGTGGTAGTGTCTCAGATCTGGCCGTGTGTATTTGTTAAAAGTCAAATACAAATACATTAAAAAATCTACATCTCACAAATACACTGTTTTTGAATGTATTTGTCTTTGTACTTTTTAAGTGTATTTTGTTAATTTTTGTCTTTGTATCTGAATGTATTTGTTGAAATCCATTCAAATACACGAAAATTTGAATATATTTAGCTTCATATATAGTTGGAATGTACACAATGTATTTGAAATACATCAAATAAATATATCAAAAAAAGCCATTAAAATACATCAAAAAAAAAATCAGTAAAATACATTAAAAAAATCACTGAAATACATAAAAAAAAGACACAAAATACATTATAGCAAAAAAAAAAATCACTAAAATACATCAAAAAAAAATATATTAATATCTAATCTAATAGCTCTACCGTTAAAGGTTAAAATCAAGGATCCTGTTTTTTTATCGTGTTTTCATGTATTTGTTGGCAACAAATACACGCGAAAATATACACTATTTTGCTAAAATATAGCTAGCTATAAATGATAATATTTAAAAAAATAGCTATAAATGGTAGAAACCCACGATAAAGTAGTCATTTGAATAAGTTACCACTTAGTTATGTGTTGCTCTAATTGTCGGATATGAAGAAGATACTGCTCCTCAAAGCTTAAAACCCTAAAAGCCCATTAATCAGTTAATTAAGTACAAAATAGTAAAACCAAACAGAGCAAAGGGCATGATATTACTTTACATTTTTTTCCTGCAATTATTCCATTTCAATTAAAAATTGATACTCTCTCCGGATAAAAAAAAATAAAAATAGTTCATTAGCTTTTTACACATTTAGAAAATATTAACCCTTACACAAAATTAAATAATTTGATTAAAATATTTCTAGTTAAATAAACGTTGAGATTTAATCATTTAATACTTAATAGAATAAAATCACAAAATATAATATTAATTGTATTTTAGTTTGATATTAAACACTTTTTCTGATCCGGAGGGAATATTAATTAACCTGTTTAATGGGCTTTTCGGTTATCCAAAAGCCATTAATTTTAATTAATTATGAAAAAACGTGTGTGACTTTGATATTATCGAAAGTTACCACCGACTGACATCTAAATCTATCTTCTATTACAAGTTGTACTTCCTATTCTTTATCTCATACCTACCACTCGTTCCTCCCATCCCTTTTCACAAGTTCAATAATGAAAGCACCATCTCCAATGGATCTTTTTTTTTTCCATAGGAATTCATATCCTTTCTGTGTCTATGAATCAGACCAAGTCTTTTCTTTAGGAGATGTGGTAGTTTTGCCATCAATTAACTATCAATCCTCGTAACATGTTAATTAGCCTATCTCTTTTGATCCAAATGGCTGTTCTTCCAACACAACACCCTTATCTTAGTCTTATCTCCAATGGATCTTTCTTTTTTCCATAAGAATTCATATCCTCTCTGTGTCTATGAATCAGATCCAGTCTTTTCTTTTGGAGATGTGGTAGTTTTGCCATCAATTAACTATCAATCCTTGTAACATGTTAATTAGCCTATCTCTTTTGATCCAAATGGCTCTTCTTCTGGCACAACACTCTATCTTAGTCCTGGTTATGTTGTCAATTGTCTCTCGGATATGTATACCTTGTGTCATCTCTCAATTGACATCGGATTTCAATTGCCAACTATGGCATTCAAAAGAGAAAAAACATTCGATATTAAGAGATACCAAGCCAAGATTGACTCAGATGTATCTTCCCTCCAATTATGGAGGAATGAAATTGTTCCGAGCTTTATGTTTTAGATCTGCCAAATCGATTAGGTAATGAGTTTGTATGATCTATGTACTTAATTTTTTTTTACAATTTTTATGAGGTAATTCTAAGCCATATGTTTGTTCCTTTAATGTTATGTTTAACCCCATATATATTTTTGTTAACAATTTTGAACTTCGAACTTTTAAGCCATTTACACTTAACATCAATGAGATTTTAAGCCATAAAGGCTTTTACAATTGTTAAAGACATATAGTTATTCACCATCGAGTTTAACATTCTACATCAATGATTATTTTTTCCCTACTTCTAAACTAGTTTTTAGCCTTTTTTTAAAGGTGTTTTTACAATTCTTAATGCTTAGTAACTAAATTCAATCTAAGCCATATTTAACAATTTATAACCAATATAGTAATTTACTCATACTACATTTCGAATTTTACAACTTTAGGAGCCATATTTTAATTTTAATACAATTTATTCTTCCAGAAACAAATTTTGAGTCTTAATTCATTTTGAAAACATTTTCTACATCAATGATGATTATGTTTACTTTTTTACCCATTTGGTTTTTGATTAATGTGCTAAGACAATCCTAGCCATAATTACTTGCAATTTGCTCCCAATATTTTGATTTACTCAAACTACTTTTGGTATTGCAATCGTGCTAAGACAATTCCTAGAAACTAAATTTCAATCCTAGCCTTAGTTACTTGCAATTTGCTCCCAATATTTTGATATACTCAAACCACATTTGGTTTTACAATCGTGCTAAGACAATTCCGGGAAACTAAATTTCAATCCTAGCCATAGTTACATTCAATTGGTTCCCAATATTTTGATTTACTCAAACTACACTTGGGTTTTACAATCGTGCTAAGACAATTCCTAGAAACTAAATTTCAATCCTAGCCATAGTTACATGCAATTTATTCCCAATATTTTGATTTACTCAAACTACACTTGGGTTTTACAATCGTGCTAAGACATTTCCTAGAAACTAAATTTCAATCCTAGCCATAATTACTTGCAATTTGTTCCCAATATTTTGATTTACTCAAACTACACTTGGGTTTTACAATCGTGCTAAGACATTCCGTAGAAACTAAATTTCAATCCTAGCCATATTTACTCGCAATTTGTTCCCGATATTTTGATTTACTCAAACTACATTGCATTTTACAATCTAAGGACACTTTTTATAATTCCAGCCATTTTCATACAATGTTTTACCGTGATTTCCAAAAGCATATAAATACCACTCTCATCCCTTAATTTAACCCTAGACGCAGTGCCCCCTACCCATCTCGTTGAAATTTCAAAAGGTAAGCTCTCAAACATTTTCTTCTTGCCGTTCCCATTCTTATTGAGATTTTACTCTCAAAAGTTAAGTTCTATACCTCCTTTTCGTATATCTGAACCAGATTTTGAATCAGTTCAGCTTATGTTTATATTTGCCCCTAATTTTTGTATCATGACTTCATATTTTCGCAATATCATTCCTTCATATTTTCATCACTAGATATTTTGCCTTTTTTTTTTGTGTTTATTACGTATCATTACTTAATATTTTGGCAATATCATGACTTCATATTTCTTTTTGTTTATTTTGTGTCGTTTCTTCATATTTTCCCAATATCATTACTTCATTTTTCAGTACTTCATATTTCACCTTTTTGTGTGTTTTTCAAGTATAATTTAGTTGCTAAAAGTTTTTATCTGTACAAAGTATTCAATTTTTGAAGTTACACACGAGTGATTTTGTCAAATCTCTCATTTTGATATCTGCTTAACTGATATGATGAATTTGTTAATGTTCCATCAGATGGATGATCCAGATGGACCTTTGGAAGACTATGGGGCTTCTGTTTCTAATGATGTAATTTTTGGCTTTATAATCTAACCTACCTTGATAGATTATTTATGTGTTTTTCTAATTAATCTGTCTCCTCACTTTTAGGCTGTTGTAGTATGGTCTGGGCCTGAGAGAATGACTCCAGTCCTCCTCCAAACGGGATGTAAGTGCTTCACCTTTTTTTTTTCCTTATACATTTTACAATTTTTTACTTCAAATAAAGTAAATCGGCTCCTAGTCATTAAAAAGCGTTAAACATGGCTAACTGTAGCATTAAAGTAAAATAAAGCCATTTGTTTTTCCGTTTCTTTTGACACAGTAAACCTAAAACTATCTTCTGGAAAAATCATCATCATTTTTGTTATGAGAATTTTTGTAAGGAAGACTTGTTTACAAAAACAATGATCTTTTTTGTTTTGTTAATTTGTAGTCTCCTGTGTTTGTCATGCTGCGTCTGATGTTCTTAGTGCCAAACTGGCAATCCAAGCAGAAGTGTTTGATCGTGCAAGACCCCCTGCGGAACCATTACCCCCACGTTTAGCCATTCCTCTATCGAAACAACAGCTCTTTGACTGTGTAGATAGGCCTCGTTCTTCTATGTCTTTTGATCATTGCTTCAACTACATAAGGGATGGTGGTCTTCATACTGCAGAAAAGTATCCCTTTAATGATTATGAGTATCAATGTTTCTGTAAGGCTGATAATATTGAAGTAAGTGGAATGAAACCTGTCTGTCTATCAGTGACTATGTTCTCAAATATGTTAAAGTCTTGTCTTGTGTTATTGAAGGGACGCAGGGTTTCCATTGTGGATTGGGGCTATTTGGCTGCAGATGACATTTTGCCTACTTTAAATAAACATCCTATTTTGGGAGCCACACACTATGGAAGCATCAGAACTTTGAAAGAGCAAGATCCATCGGTCTGGATGCCCTACTCTGTGTGATAATTGTGAACAGTTATTTCAATTGGTATTAATTGATCTCTTGTTATTTTGTTGTCTCAGATTGTCATTGGAGTTGCAGATTGTGGGGATATCCAGAGTGTCGGTCATTGTATGATGATTATAGGCTATGGTCATGATAAGCTGGGCCTATACTATATCGTGAAGAATTGCTGGGGCCGCACCTGGGGCTGCCGCGGATACCTAAAGTTTAGGCCAGATGTGTTCGCCAAATTCGTCTCCCCGGGCATTGTTTATTGGAAGCCCAAAAGCAGTTTTCCCTCTTGATTGTGGTATTTTTACACAATTTTTGTCGTCTATTTAAATATAACAATTCCCAGTTAAATGCGTTCAACTCCTGATCCCAATGTGGCAATATTTGTGATTTTTTCCTTTGTTTGAACTCGAATGATACAACATTGTTCATCTCTTTTCGTCTCATATTATGCTACTGGTTTTGATATTCAACTCTTGGTTGAGAAATGAGTTACCTTTATGTAATTTGTATGAAGTTCTGTTTAATGTTTTTGGAGTCCTTGATGGGATAAACATGTGTCTATGAATTGTTTTACACTTCGTCTCAAATGCCTTTTTTATTCCGTACAGTTGAAGAAACTGGTATAGTTGATCAGGCTGAACTCAATTCAAGATCAAATAATAGTGAAAAAATAGGTGTAATTGATTGAGTTGGAGCTCACAATTCAAGATCAATATTGGTGGTTTGATCGTTGACTTTGTTTCTTACAAGACTCATTCTCTGTTGAAGTTTGCATTTGTGTTGATTTAAATATGGAATAATTATAGTTGTTCTGAGGGTTGTGTTATTGGACTTGCAACTGCCCAAATATTGTGGCTTGTTTTACTTAAAAAACGGTCGCTATGCTTGAACCACTTCACCTATTTAGGGGGCGTTTGGTAGGATAAGTTAATGCCATTTAGACGGGATGGGGTGGCATAAGATGGGATAACTTATCCCACCTTCCCATCTATTATCCCATATAGAGGGGATTGGGTGGAATACCAAACGAGTTATCTCAACCACCAAACAAGGGATAATTTCAATCCCATAGACCAATCGCATTCCATCCTATCTCTCCTAATTTCAATCTCATGGGCCTAATAATCGCATTCCATCCTATCTCTCCTAACACACGACCCCTTGCGAGTTTTGAGGCAAAGAGTCCACGTGAAAATTATTTTGTAATTGACGTAACACAATTTTTGTCGTCTATCTAAAATTAACAACTCCCAGTTCATTTTCATACAAATCTTGATATCTTGTTTACCCGTTTTAAAGCCTATGCCCTATTGAACCAATTTTCACTTAAATGTGGACCTTCCATACTTCTCTAATATCAGAGAAACCATCTGTAACCTCAGCAACAGGTGAAGCTGCCAACGTACCTGACGAGACGGAAACTCAAAGAGTAACTAGTATAAATTTTTTTTTTTTGGCTGCGATGGTGAAATGATATTATAGTGGAACATATAATATAATATTACATAAAATTGACATGTGTATACTTTCTAAGACAAACAAATGTAACTGATCGATCGCCCTAGGAAGTATAAAAGTCAATTTTCTAAGAACATGCTTCTCTACGATTGAAATAAGTCGTCTTGATCCACTTCCGACGCCAAAGTAACGCTCCTTTGCAGCTAGGTATACAATTCCATGAGCATTACGTAAACACTGCACGAAATAATGCTCTGACGTGAAAAAATTTACTGATAAAACTAATACTCAAACGAACCTTTTTAATAAGTTTGTATAGACTAGGTAGAGTAGAAACTGTGTAAACGGTCTCTGCCATGAGAATTAATAACCAGAAGCTTCATCAACTGCTTCGCCGCTTTTTGAGCCACCAGCATCAGCTGATAAATGAGCTTGGTTTTGGTATACTAGAACTCAATTCAAGATCAAATTAGTGGTGGTTTGATCGTTGACTTGGTTTTGGTTTTTTACAAAATGTTTTCTCGAACTAACTTTTCATTTGTCTTGATGAAAATATGAAAGATTATAGTATTGTGAAAGCTTGTATTATAGGACTCGCAACTACCAGCTACTATGGCTTGATTTACTTAAAAGAAAGGAGGGGGAACTTTATCGCTTTGGACCATTATCACCTACTTGAAATTTCAAGGCAAGAAAGTCTACTTTAAAATTAGGCCTAATACATATGTGGCCCCTGAACTTGTCAACAATTTTCATTTAGGCACCTCAATTAAGGGCATAACCTATTAAACCCCTTATCTATATTCAAATTGTGTCTATTAAACACAATCTCTCACAAAATTAAAGAGTGTGAGTCTCAAACGCGATCTGAAAAGAAAACAAATAACTAAGTGACACCTGGAATTAAAAAGAGCAAACTCTCTCTGTACATCACCGTTATTCGTCTTCTTCAAGCAAATCAGATTAGATATAACTCGAAAGAGTACTAGTTTCACTGTTGTTCAATCCGATGTCGTCGTAAATTTTAATAGCAATTTAAACTTTACACTATCATGTCTATTATTTCAATAAATTTTTTGTGATGAGTATTAACTGAAAAAAAGAAAAAGAAGGCCCCCTCTCCCCCAGGGTCCTTCCCCCGAACTCTATGTTCTCTTTGATGGTGGCCGTGGATTTCTAGCTGTGGTCATGGGAAATTCTGTTGGGTCTTGGATTAATTAATGAAGATAACGTGAGAGTGAAAAGGGTTCTTTGGTTGAGAATCTAGCAAGTTTGATAAGTGCTGTAGTTGGAAGATATTAATTTCTTTTGTTCTATGCTAGTTAAGGTTGGTAATGATCCTTTTTTGTATGTACTTGCTGCTTTAAATTTGAGGTTTTCATCACTCTAAAATGGTGATAATCTGCAAAGGAGAGAAATGGTGTTGATGGTGGATTGGAGGACAAAGGGGTGAGGGGGAGAGAGCAGAAAAAAAAAGAAAAAAAAAAAAAAGAAAAGCAAACTAGGATTCAATCACTCTCTCAGAAGAGCTGTAATACACTCTCCTTGACAATCAGCAATTTGTGTCTAATAGACACAATTTCAATATAGATTAAGTGCTTAATAGGTCATAACCTTAGTAGAGGTGCCTACATGAAAAATGTTGATAAGTTCAGGAGGCTACATATGTATTAGGCCTTAAAATTACTTTATGATTGATACAACACAATTTGTCGTCTAGTAATTATAAGTTTAACAATTCCCAATTCATTTTCATACAGATCTTGATTCTCCATTTTTCAGTCTATTGAACCAAACTTTCACTTGAAATGGAGCTTCCAAACTTCTCGAACATTAGAGGAGCCACCTGAAACCTCAGCAACCAGAGAAGCTGCTAAAATACCTGATGAAAAAGAAACTCGTGAGGTTATTCTAATTGTAATTCAAAACAAACAGAACAACAGCCACCGGAAATAACGAAAAGGGTTAAAAGCAAGGATGAGAGAAAAAGAACAACTTTCGATGACGACAACCAAACATCTCTATAACAAAATCATTTGTCACGATATTTTTTGACTGCTATAGTGAAATTCTGTTATAGTGAACATATAATATAACATAACATGAAAATTGAAATATGTATACTTCCTCAGACAAACAAACTGAAATGAGGAGTAACTGATAAATCGCCTTAAGAAGTATTCATACACATGCCAATTTTCTAAGTAGATAAAGTAGCTCACCGTCTTTCTCTAAACTAGAAATAAATAGCCTTGATCCACCTGCCGACACCAAAATAATGCTACTTTGCAGCTAGATATACAATTCCATGAGGACTACATAAGCATTGCACAAAAAGGAAGGGAAGCAAAAGTTCAGACGCGAGAAAGACGCGAGAAATTCACTGATAAAACTAAGAGCCCGTTTGGCTTAGCTTATAAGTTGTATAAGCTGTTTTCAGCTTTTTTGAGTGTTTGGCTGGCCAGCTTATACCATTTTGTGCTTAAAATAAGCTCAAAAAAATAAATTGGCCCGTTTGAATTGGGCTTAAAAAGCAGCTTATAAGCTGAGCAAAAAACAAACAAAAAAAAAGGTTGAGCTAACAGGCTCTAAAAATTAGAACTTCAACCAAACCAAACCTTTTTAATAAGTTTGTACAGGCTAGGTAGAGCAGAAAATGAGTAAACCGTTTCTGCCATGGGAATTATATCATAACCAGCTTGTCCGCTTTTTGTGTCACGATCTTAGCAAGTACATGAGGAAGAATCAAATGAGCTTCATACCAATCACTTGCAAAGAAACAAAATTCGGCGCTATTATTTCATCTGTGGCCGACAAGTTCTGTTGAATATTGGCATTTACATTTTGAATTGTTAGACATTGCATCACCTCAACATTGAAATCCTGAAAGTGCACTGTACGAGCACCCTAGTACACCAAAAGTAAAAAAACTTATCAAGATGATGATGAGACAATTAATTGAAAATCAATCAAGGCATTTATGCACCTTAAGACAGGAAAAGATCCCAGGAAGAACATGACCACGAACCAGCTGAAAACAAATGAAAGAGTGTCAACAAGATTAATAATGGAGGATAATTACAAGGGTCGAGATTTCTTGGCAAATCTAAGAAGCATTAGGGTGTTGACCCCCTCAAGGATAATCACAGCTGGACGATAAAAGTGAAAATGACAGTAATCATTATGAACTCTTATTTTAACAAGGGAATTGAAATATGTTATCACGGCACTATAGGAAATCAACATTCCACTGGCAATTGCAAATTTGACCTAAACTGTTTATATTCAATCACATGGTAAACATACTCCACGCATAAGCTTCTTGGAAATTCTCATGTTTCTGCAACTTCCCCCACCGGGGGTGGGGGGGGGGTGGGGGGCGGGGGGTGGGGTTTGAATAAAAATTGAACGGAAAAGGGGAAAAAAGAAACAAACAAACAAAGGACAAGACTTTCTCAAGTGAAAAACCTGAAGTCGAGTGAAAAGGGAGTGATCGGAGATGCAAAATTTCCTCTCTTAGAGATGGTTTGTCTGGGTACCCAATAGTAACTTATACTGATCATAGTCGATAAACACTTAAAAGAGAATCACCCATCTAATAGCCCTTTCTTTGGCTGAAGCATGCGAATTTTATAGGGAAAGAAGAAACCGTTAACAGAAAAATACTTTAATATGCCATGCCCTTCTACTTGCCCACAATAACAACAGACATCATTATAACTAAGTTAGGGTTTAATAAGTTAGGGTTTTCAGTCTCTAGGCGTAGCAAAAGATCAAAGATTCACCTCACATTAGAAGCCGACCTCTAAAACTCTTTTTCCAGTCAATGATAATTGCCCGCTTCTAATCTCAGAGCTCAGAGTCTTTACTAAATATAATGAACCTTCCCATTATTTCATCCCCCTTGCAAAATGAGAATAACACATGAGACTATCAGTCATCTAGGTGCAATATATCCATTTTACTCTATTAATTAACTATTCCTTAATTTCATATCAAGTTGCACAGAAATTGTTTGAGAAAAGACGTGATTTGGGTGAGTTAGTAAATGGACCCATAAAGTACACATAAATAAACCTTATGTAACTTATATAAAGGCGCAAAGTGAAATTTCTCTTATTAAACTGAGAGCAATTTTATGAGTATTATTCTATACTAGGTCATTACTATGGATTTTGACGACATAACCACATTATATTCTCCTTGTATTGATAGAATAACCACATTGTGATCATGCAATTTGTTCACAAGGGCACTATAAAAAAAAGGCCAACATCTGCTGATATCTTCTCATTATAGTGTATGATGAACAATGGCAGACCCCTGAGTAGTGTGCCTGGGAACAGGTATTTTGGTGCTTTTGTTTTGTAGGACATAGATATACTTGTGTTCTCAGGTCACATCTTTGAGGTCACCTTGCTTTTTATTTTTCTCTTTCAATTCTTTTTCTTCTTCAATTTGAATTCCACAATCATTATTCTTTACATACAGTAGCTTGCCGAGATTGCCACCCTTTTTACAAAATCGTCTACAAGTGCTACTTGATCAAGTTATTGTCATCTCATTACTAAAATTTTCCAATTAAATCACATAATTCATGTTGAGGTGTTAGTAGCTGTAATGAGCATGAAGGAAATAACGGAGAACTAAACTGTCACGTACCTTCATATTTTCCGGGTGATTACATCTGAATTAGACAACCCGAATATTTCCTTTGTACTGACCCTTCCCTAACAGTGAAGTAACAAATAATTAAAGCAACTAAAGATAACTGAAGCTAAATCGTTCTTGAGCTCAGCAAATGGCATATCTCTCTGCCTGGTAAGCCAGTAAGCCTATAATATTTGCACAAAAGGATCAACAAATTGAATCCAGATTAAAAAGGTCCATTATTTCCAACCAAGAAAAACTACTTTTTAAGAATTCTCACCGCTACCATTATTCCCGGCTGTTTTTTCCTAGTCAACCTAAGATAACTTTTCTAAGGAGTTGAATGAAAAAAGACAAACATTTTCAGTGAAAGAAAATATCATTTTCTAGTGCTTGGTTGGTCATAAAAAGTAGGTGACATGTAGTACTCCACAATACATGATATAGGATGTAAGATACTCCCTCCGGATCAAAAAAGTGTCGACTTAGCCTTTTTTTCTTGGGTAAAAAAAAGTGTCCACTTATTAAATCAAGAAACAATTAACTTATCTTTTCAGATTTGCCCCTATTAAGTGTTATGTGATCAAATCCCAATGCCTATTTAATTAGGGGCAGTTTAGTCAATTTACATATTTTTTTCTTGGAGTGAGTAGTTTCTTAAGGGGTGTGCAAATGGCTAAGTGGACTCTTTTTTTGATCCGGAGGGAGTACTGTTTTAATGAATCTGTGTCCATTGATTTTGTTTCAAAATTTTGAAATATTATTGAGAGATTAATTAAGTGTTTGGTTATCAGATTAGCCCATTATTTCAACTTCAAAGCTGAAATATGGAATTTGAAAAACAGCTTTGGGGTTTTTCAAGTTTTCACTTACAAAAAATCAACTGTGTTTTCATATCCAAACACAACTTCAACCTCGTAATACCTTTTTTAAGTTACCTTCAAATACTACCTTTATTTCCTCCAAATAATAACCAATTCATATCTATGACGCCTACTAAGCGTTTGATTGAAACAAGTTATTTGAAGTAAAGTTGGCATCTTTGTAAAGAAAAAATAACTCGACTTACCAAAACAAAATTATTTCTTTGAGAGAAACATTTCAGCGATTCAAAGTAAACAAACACTGAAAAATGATTTCATGACGTAAAAAAAAAAAAAAAAAAAAAAAATCATTGGCCACATTAAAAACACCCCAAAGAGTTAATAAAATCTTAGAACTAATCTTACCTTAGAGTTAATAAACTTTCTGATTTTCGAAACATGAGAAAACCATTTTTTTTTTTTTTTTTAACATCCAGTGTGTTCTCCCTCTGGAGTAAAATCAAAATCCACAACATGCCAAATTCATGCATTTAAAAGCACTAAATGAAGTATTACATAAATACACTTTATCTGCCATATACCTTAAACTGAGCCCACATTAGCATTCTAACATCGTATGGGAAGTCCTCGTATCTACCCCAAGCATCACGAAAAAATGGTTCAAAAGATGCTGTAATCATATTCCTGGCATATGAGGGAATGAACCTGCATTAAAATTAAACCATCTTAATTTTTGTACTTTCAACAAATTCAGGAAAAACATAAGGATTACTTACCCTTCACCATTTCAACAATAAATGGGGATATAGTGCGGGTTACCTCTCCTGTGTGGTTTGCGACCTATTGCACAGAAGTTGGGTTTATCCTGTGCGCACCCGAGGGGTAGCAGCTGCGGGTTCCCATGTAATCAAAAAAAATAAAAATATAAAGCTAAGAACTTCCAGTGAATTTCTTAATTAACCAACTTAAATTGTAAGAACCTCTATCTACCTTTAAGTTTTCAACCTTTTAGTCTATTCTTGCAGTTAAATGAGGTTTCATCAGAATAGCTAATAGCTGCAAGGAAATGGGTGCTAATTTATGTAGGCTAGAGTTAATCCTTTTACGAAGCAAGAGGGTTTCCTAAAGTAACTATCTTATTCCAGCTCTGCTTCAGCAACAGAGCCTATTGAGTATAGAACTGAGACAGAGAGAAAACCAGTATACATCCTTCACAACAGTGTTATCAAAAGCGAAAAGTGCAAAAAAGCTCTAAGGTCAGTTGGGGATTTAAGCGCGAAGCGCAAATAAAGTCTAGGCATTAATGAAAAAAGGCGCAATGGTGCAAAAATACAAATATATATGTGTTTAGACCAAGACTAATAGCAGTAAGTGTGAATAACAAATTTAAGGACAAAGAAATTATAAAAACATTACGATAAAGTGAAATATCATATATCTAGTGTCACTTCTTCAAGAAAGGCTCATTGGCAAGGAAAAGTATGTCTTAGAGCCTTGATGATGACAACAAGCGCACATAAAGCTTCGGCGAAGCGCTCAACATGTTTTGAGCCTCGCTTCAGGGCTTAAGAGCGCCTTTGACAACACTGCTTCACAACAGCAAACAAATGATTAGGATAAGTCCTATTATACATCCTTCACAATTGCTCATACTGCTATCAATCCTTCAACAGCAAACATTCTACTTTCATGCACAATAGATTCAAACAGTGGTTTTACATATAAGTTTGACATATTTTTATGTCATTAAATCAAACTGAAGGTCAATAGGCTAAGAGTTATATTCTCTTATATTTTGGACAGAATGCTACTAAGACTAAAAAAGTGTATTCAACATGTAGATAGGGGCGGAGCCACATTGGCTCCAGGCGGTTCATCCGAACCCCCTCGGCGAAAAATTACAGTGTATTTTCAAAGTTAAAATTATTTTGTTATGTATATATAGTAGATGTTGAACCCCCTGACTTCTTCGTGTATTTACCTTTTAGAATTTTTGAACCCCCTGGATAAAAATCCTGGCTCCGCCACTGCATGTAGATATTCATTCTCAGCTAGTCCTAATTTCAACCTAATGTCTTGACAAGGAATTCAATAAGAAGAGTTCTAAAGTTACAACAAGTTCTACTAATTCCTTTTAGCGAATTCAATAGGCTAAGAGTTTAATAAGTCGATGTTTAATCCTATAGGCATGATTTCTACTAATTACTTTTAGCAAAAAGCTTGAAAGTTTTTACTTCTAAAACAGAACCATGTTCACAATACCTAAGATGATAAATTAAACTTATATTCATGAGCCATGTGGATTAAACACATTTTCGCCTTAAAGAACAAAAATATAGATGTGTTTATTTAAAAGCTGTAATATCTTATGAGTATGCTATCTAAATGCAAATTGAGATACACAACCCATTTTCATGTTCTCCAAACAAACACAACATATTGATCCAATAATTAAAATATTAATTACTGGATTAAGAACTCAGACCACATAACATAAAAGCATAATCTTAAGAAGCCATAAATATAAAACATACGAGATGAAACCCTAGCAGTATTTCCAAAACAGATCATAAATGAATTGATTTCAAACTTAGGTAGAATTATCCAATATACCGAAGAGAAAGTGAAACCAAGCTCTAACCATCAATTTGCTGGTCTGATCGGAGAGGAAGTGAAACTCTATTAGAGTGTGGAGAGGAGAAATGTTTTAAAGACCTAATACTAGTCTGAATGTAATCTTTTTAATTATTTTTAACTTCCCCACTACCGCTGTCGGGATAATAAATACTCACTTTAACTATTTCTTTTACATATATATTCCGACTACGTCTATCGGAATATTAATAATATTTTTAATTAACTTTTTAAAGGTGTTCCGACTACAGTTGTCGGGATGTTTGGTCAAAATTATGTTGACTATTTTTATATGACTTGTCCGACTATCGTAGTCGGAATATTTCATTCCTGAAATTTTCCGTCAGATATTACATTGCAGTGGTCGGAAGTGGTGTTGGATAAATATTTTTAAAAAAATAAAACATAAAAATTGAATTTTCCGACTACAGTAGTCGGAAAAAAATTGCGACTGATTTTTTGTAGTCAGAATTGGTAGTCGGAAAAAGACAATTTTCTGGTAGTGTATGTTCTTTTCTTTTACTATTTGTGGTTCTTCTCTGACATCTATGTAGTCCTTCTTGAAGAGGTACTGAAGAACGAATGAAACCTGTGCTAATGCAAGAATTGTTGTACTACGTATAACCCTTGGAAGATAAATATATCGAAGTTTAAATCCCTATAAGTGCCTCTCCGTCAATCATTCCAGAGTAAATGAAACCTATTGTTACAGAATTGCACCGCAATATCATCCAGAAAAGCATATACAGAAACAGAAGTTGCACCTACCGTTTATTTTGCTTTTGTGTATTGCAAGTTTTGTGCGGAACTCTGACAATTGAGTTGAAAATTTTGAAGTTGCAACCCCTTCAAAACATATTTTGTCCCATGAGCATCCTGACGTAATAGTTGGCCCGGATGATATCTGTGTGGTGCAACCACTTAGCACAAAATATGGCATTGATCCTATGCCAGTATATACTTCACTCAGTATTCAATGGATGGGTAACCGCTGGCAATTTTACTTGTTGTTTATATCGAGCTGTGATAACAGTCTTTTCTAATGCGTCATTAAGTAGTCAATCTACAAATGTTAGCAGCAATCTGTTATACAAAACCAGCAACAAACTCTTTATATGATGCATATATCAAAGACTGCCAATTTAAAAGTCCTAGGTTGAATTCATCAGAAGATACTTGTGCATTAACATTCTTCCTTAATTTTATTTTCTTGTCGAGAATTCACCGATGGAATCAAAGACAAACATATCACTTCCTTCACATTGTAGACTCCTGCAATACAAAAATCAATTTCAAATCAAATAATTTATCTTTGAACGACATATGATCTTATCATATATATAACAAGTGTTAGCGCAAAGCAAAATCGTGATAATCAGACTGACGAATTCTTATTAATATACACTTTTAGGCATCAGATGATAATGTAAAATTGAGTCACTTGCAACAATATAGTTTAGCCTCCTTTTCGCCGTATCATAGTCTATTAATGATTCCCCTTGTATTATATATAGAAACATAATTAAAATACAAAGCCAATATTCTCTGCTTAGCATTTTGGTATTTTCAAAAAGAAAAGAGTTCAGGCAAGGAGAAAACATTCCTATAATATTAATCTTGTACGAAAAGGACTTCTTAAACAAAGGCATATTCCTATAATTATTTAAAAACCTAAAAAGTTGCTTCTATCATTGATCAATGGTTAAGATAATTGAATCCATCAGATTTAGTAGTTGCTGCAGTGTAGCCTCTGACAGAAGAATGAGATCAAAGCCGACAGCAAATATTGTCGCCTCTAGAAAGAAAGAAAATTAGTAAAGAGGAAAAACCTGTTTGAAATTACTTGTTGTCAGCACCTCAAAGGAAGCTTACACAGTAAAGAAATCGATTGAGTAGAACTCAGTTCATCTGATTGTTGTCTTACTGGGAAAATCCAGACGAGGCAGAGTTATGAGAAGTGAAGGACTCCCTCATTAGTGCCCCATCTTTTTCATTTTCAATCGGTGGCTATACAAATCATGAGAGAGTTGTTACACAATAGTAAGACTCAGAATGGAATAGTTTTGGATAAAGCTTAAGACTTTTAAATAGTTATAGTTTTGATTTCAATCAAAAGTCATTGATGGGTGCCTCCTATATGAAGTATCAAACTTTCATACCAAATACAGTAATATTCAGTGTCACAGCAGTAACAAATTAATTAATAACAGATCCAAGGTCTTTAGCATGCAAAGAAGAGTAACAAACTGATAGGATAGGATTAGGCAGGGGTAAGTATACTTCTTGAGGCATAAATCTGTGAGTATCAGTTTCTTCTGGGAATAGAGCCATAGAGGTCATGACCAGTAGTTCTAAACTAATGATCATCTCATTTTATTAGAGAAGTCTAAACGAACAAACAACTGCAAAACATAGTTTCATGGACTATTGTGTCACAGATTCTGAGAACTCAAAAAATATCCTGATAACAGACATTAAAACGGGTCCCCATATTTTAGCAACCATTTTTCGCTTTTCCGATCCATGCCAAGACACAGAGCTCCTTCAGTATGTGTTTCCAAGTTATAGTTGACACCGTAATAAGAAAACATCTCCGCAACAATTACTTCCTCGGTAAAATGTGTGACTTTGTATTAATCAAATCTATCAAGAATTTAGATAGAAGAGATATCTCAACATCAAAGAAAACTACATGCATGTGATGTTTGGTATAAAACTTACAATCTTGACTTGGTCCAACTATATGAATCTCTCTTCCCATTCCACACGATCAAAGCATTCCAATACTAAACAATTTATCTTTTAAAGCAATTTAAAAATTCTCTTAAGACTCTATTATAAGTACTCTAATAAATCACACACCTGTATGGACCCTGAAGTCTCTAAAATTAGAACTGCTACTCATAAAAAATTCAAATAGCAGAAAGTTAATCAACACAAGTTGAACCAACAAATCAACAAAAATGTAAGATAACAACACCATAATCAAAGACTTTAAAGAGAATTAAAAAAATCGAACTTCTTTTAGAAAAAGTTAAACTTTTGACCAATTACATAGAAAGATTCAAGAATTGTAATAGTGGATGCCGATACACCAGGTCACCCAAGAACTTCATCTAACTGCAATGGACCTAGAAGGAAACTTCCTTTTCTCTCAGGGTCTCTCTGTAAATGACTTGCTCATAATCACATCACTCCATCTCCTCGAAATTAAAATCCATTTATCATAGACAGATAACGATTTATTGTGAGCAAGGATGATCAATGGAACTTCGCCTTTAAGGCCTTCTAATTGTACCGGTTCATCTCTTACATATTATTGCTATATGCCTATATCCCTCTTCTAGTATGAACTTTCATATTTCCTTGGCAAAACCTCCATATCCTAATTTTACTCCATAAGGCATTCCATAAGGAATGTTCACTGGTTTGGTGGACCAATTCCCCCCACATATCCATAAACCTCAAATACACAATAACCAAAAATAAGAAGTAAAAGAATATGCTACCTCAAGTGTAAATCAAACACTGAAAGTTTCACCTCTGGATGCCCTCGTTCTGCACTCCTACACATCTCTGCTACAAAACTATAAATGATCACAACACAACAATGAATGCGAGTTATTCAGCACGATAATAACAAATACATGAAGTGTTTCACTGACAAAATTTAGCCAAGCAGTTGAAATTAAAAGCACAAATGGGTAAGATTAGCTTTTGCTTACAATTGTTGCAGTGATGTCTTCTGATAGCACGCCCGAAAAACAGAAACTTTATTTGAAAAGACCCACTTCCATCTCCATTCAGCAGAGTTTCTACATCTTTACTGTCAATCAATGATAACCATTGCAAATAACATGACTCCAAAATAATAGATGTGGGAAACTGACATATGCTTTTCACTTGAAGAATAAGGCGAAATCCAAAGCCCGTATTCAATGAAAACTGCAGGAGCATGTGAGGGTAGGAAAAGCGCATAAACATTGGGAACAGAGATGATAAATGGGGCGGTTGGATCAAACGTGGATTTGTAGCAGTTGCCATTCAAAAGCTAAAACTGCAAAAACAAGTTTATTGGTCTTCAAATTAAACTCAAAAATTATCCAGCAATCTTAATAAGTTTCTGAAGCATTCTTTTTTAATTAGTTATTAATTAATTATTAGTTAAAAGTTAATAAGTTACATGTGGCTTCTGCTGATAATGCCACTTGGCTTAAGGAGAGGGCTTCTTCCTTGGCTTAATATTAATATATTCGTACCCTCAAAGGAAGTTAATTGCAAAAAAAATATTAACTTATTTGTTTGATATAATTAAAAAAATCAAATTGCATTGACATATTTAAAATAAATAAATTTGTATAATAATAAATATAACTATTAATATACTAAATTTAGCCTCATTAATGATGTATACTTAAATGACAAATTATACTAAATTTTTTAAAGACTTAAAATGACACTTAATATCATATCACGATAAATTTAGCGTCATTAATGATGTATACTTAAATAACAAATTATACTAAATTTTTTAAAGACTTAAAAATGACACTTAATATCATATCACGATTTTGATTACTTTAGATGTTTTTATATGAAAAAAAATATATTCTTATCATATCCCATTGACATATTTAAAAAAGGTTATGATATTAAAAACTAATTGCTAATTAGTTGACTTCTATATTAATATGTTTAATCTGTTAAGACATGAGAACATAATTTTATCTTTTAATTCAAATTTAATTTAATCTTCCAATTCAACTTTCCAAGCAAATCATACTTAGTTTTAAAACATTATCTTTCAATCTATCTATTATTAAAAGCCAAAGAAAAAAGCACCACATTAAGCCAAGTGGCATTCTAGAAAAAAGCATCATGTAACTTATTAACTACTAACTAATAACTAATTAACTATTACATTAGTTTTCATCAATTTAAATTGAAATACCGATGTTTATCACTTTCCTTGAAAGTTGCCATATATATCTCCATGTTTTACTCCCATTATTTTTCAGTTACATTTCCGTTCAATATTCTGTCCAATTAAAGGGCTTATTCCTTTCTTTTTTTATTTTTTTATTATCAGTTTTAGGCTTTTTAATGTTTACCAATTGAAAAAGAAATAATATTCCAACGGTTGTACGCGTTCCTAAAATGGCAGTTACTGTCCGCCCTTTGATCAAATTAGTGCTTCGTTGTCTTTCATCAATTTAATTCTTACATTGTGTTACAGGAATGATCATTATGGGGAAAAAGAATGAATACTAGAGATCTATTGTAAATAATATTTAATAGTGCATGTCCATGTATCATTCAAGTACTTTAGTGATCACCAAAGTAAGTTATCTTTTAGTTAGTGATCACCAAAGTAAGTTATCTTTTAGTTAGTGATCACCAAATATAAGTTATCTTTTAGTTGGTGATCATTAAATGTATTACTAAATTAGTTTTCCTATAAATAGGACCACTCATGTCCTATTGAAGACACACAGACATGAAAGAAATCATATGAATCTTCAAGTCTCTTTCATATATATGTTCTCTTGCATTTTAATTTTATTATTTTATAACACGTTATCAGCACGAGACTCTGCCATTTTGAGTTTGATTCTCTATTTCTGATGCAATTCTTGAAGTTGCACGAGTGCAAGATAAGTATTTTACTTAATAATCTTTCACTGTGTCCAAATTATATTTATAGTATTTGTATTAATCACTCCAATCTTTTGGGAACTTGAAGATTCCACCGTTGCATGTCTGGAGATAAGGGAGAAGGTAGAACGTCCCAAAGAAAAGCAAAAGTTTTATATCTTTGGAGAAATAAGAGGCTTATCATATGCCAATTCTAAGTACGATTGATTACTTAGTGGACAAACAGTAAGCCGGAGGTATCAGGTAAGCACTACTAATTAAGGGGAGAAAAGGAAAATCTACTCTATGATTATTTTTATTGAGTGTCAGATTCTTCCTTGAACATTATGTATTTCATAAGTTATGCAGAAAGCCGTTTGACTTATTTGGAAAGTCTACCACATAAATGAGCTTGCTTCAAAAAGCTCTGGCTTGCACTTACAGGAATTTAGATGCAAACAAAATTGCTCCCGAAGAGCACTGTCGTTAAAAATGGCTAATGCTATTTTAGTTACTGCTTATATATTATAGTGGTGGAATTTATTCTACAATAATTTTATAAATTGGATATCTCACGGTGCTTCATAGCTCCTAAAGCAGTAATTGCTTTGAAGCCTGATATACTCTTAAAAAGAGTATGTTAGAGAAAATTCTCTAAATTATATGTATACCTCGATTTGCTCCTGAAGTAGCAATATCTTGAAAGAAATTCTAACCTATCACGGTTTGATATGCTTAAGACACTTTCAAATGATTGTGTTCTATTCCTGAAGAATGAGAACTTTTGATAAAAGCTAAAAATATAGATCCATTCCCTGAAGTGAATGTGATAATATTTAATAAAGCTTATAAGTACGGACGTGCGTTTGGTTGTGAAGTTATCACGACTCATCTCCAGAAGAGGTAGAATAATTAAGAAGAAATATTTTGAATATTCTAACTTTACTCCCGAAGTGGTAAAACTTTAAACTTTACTCTTGAAGCAGAAAGAAAATATTTGAGAAATATTCTGAGCAATGTCTTCTTGTGCTTGAGAAAATTAACGAGTTATTGATGAACGTCGTATTGCAAGCACATTTGAATAATCAGGTTTCATTTCCCGAAGTGAATGAAGAAATACCACAACCTGTCTCCCGGAGAGATAAAATACAAGGAATGTACATGTTATTTTTTGTGGTATGAAATTAAGACATTGCTACACGTACATGTCGTACGTCGAAACATATTAAAGTATCATTCTAAGGTAAAAGGAAGCAGAGTAGAATGCTTTCTCCTATAAACACATTAATACATTATGGTTAGTTGTTATTGATTTCCTTGAAGGAAATAACAATTAATGTATCTCTTTATGAAGGATGTGATTATTATGTGATTGACGCTTAGATACAAAATGTTCGATTAATGATGAATCTCCCACGAAGGAGATGTTTGAAATATTGAAGTTTAGAATTCAATGTTTATTTCGTGACACCAGTAGTGTCGAAATTTGCTTTCACGGTACCAGAAGTATTTAAGAAATATTTGGTAATAGAAATTAATGATCAAAGGCTCCAGAAGAGCTAATTATTTATTTACAAGTATCATGACTAGCAGTGTCCAAATAATATCTGATCATGATAAATAAATTGAAGTCTCTTGAAGATGTTATATATGATAATACCATTCATCGTAGATCGTAATTGGTACGATCGGAAGACTGTAGTAGACTTGAAGTTTACTAACAATAAAAATGATTATCATATTGAGACTACAAATGATCGGAATATTAAATATCTTCAAGTTACTATGGGTAAGAAATACACATGTTAAATGTTACCCGAGCATGATGAGATTACATACCAGGATAAACCAGAAGTTTATTGATATACTATTTCATGCAATAGTAAATCAGAAGTTTATTAAAATAAATAGCACTCGTCATGGTAAACTTGAAGTTTACTGGTACAGATAATTTTATCAGTTGACAAGACCATTTTGATCGTCTTGATTTAAATCTCATGTGCTAATTGAGTATTAAAAACATATTGAAGAACTAGAAGATTCTTCAAAAATTTGTTTGTGTTGCTTGTTCTCATGATAAGTTGATTACACCAGCTAATGTTGGGACTGAATCCTCGAAATTCTAGAAAATATAAAAGGTGAATGTGGGCCCCTTCACCTGCAATGTGATGTCTTAAATAGATGTATCTATGAGACGGTCACATAAACGTTTATTGTCAAATAGAAGTTTGACATTTACGAAGTTGCTTGGTCAAAATTAAGTTGGAAGCACAATTTTCAAAATAAGTAATCAAGACAATTCATCTTGATAGTGCTGGTTTATATCTAAGCTGGTTTGGTATTGGATGCCTCCATAATATAGCTAAACCATTGCTTATGAGAACAGAGGTTCAGATGTTGGTCTGAGATATGATATATTGCATACAACAAAGACCTATATGCTTCAGATCAATAAATTTTGATAAATTATCCCCTCATATTTGGTTCAGGGTCAGGAACTAGATATTTCTATCTTATAGCATTTGATGTGCGGTATATGATTAATTGATATACCATGATGCTGCACACAGATGGATTTTCCCAAAGAAAATGGTGATATATGTCACTAACATAAGGGGGAGAGGATAAGCAGCTAAAGAAATATGTTGTGAATTATCATTAGTATGATCCTCAGATAATTCAAGTCAAATGCTGGAAGCATTTGCTGACCCAAATATTTCATATTTCATCAGCAAAATGCTCCTAAAGTCCCTGAAGGACGAGTCCCAAGATGCATGGAGCATGGTAGACCAATCAGTTTCAAATATAATAATCCTTGAAAAAAGGAGGAGCAAATGATCATAATAAGGAGGCAACGTGCTCTTGAAGAGTTACGACATAACACTTCATAAACCTTATGAAAGGTTCGTGTACCTGAAAATAATGAAGTGATGAGATTTCAGTAAGTTATGTCGAATTGCGAACCGATACAAATGATATATCGTCGACGATATTTTTGATACCGTATAGCACGCAAAATAGTATAAGGTTGTGAATTCTACATCTTTTAAAGCATGTTGATGTAGAAATAATTAGCAAGTGAAATGATGCATCTTGGTAAGCGATTTGGACCTGTAGTCCAGACATTAGAAGATGTCACAATTTATAATAATGGAAGTTATCACAGCCTATATGGCTTACTTGACAAATTTTATACGAAAATTTCTGAAGGAACCAAAATGCTTGAAGCATATACAAATTAATTCTTGGGAAACTGGTTTATAATCCTTAAATGGATTAAATGAATCAAGGTTGATGTACTGAAATCGCCTTAATGTATATTCATTGACGAATGGTCCAAATATACTATGTTTACCCATGTCTCTTTATGATAGTTAGAACCTTTCATATGAATATTATTGGAGCTCTTGAAGAGTTTACAAAAGCAGTACATTATCTGCTGAAAGAAGTTGAAATAAGAAAATTGAATTGGTCTTGAAGTACCATATCTTTATGCAATTGATGCACTTATATATCTTGCTATAACCACGAGCATGATTTGGCATGAGTGTATATCGTTATATGTAATGGGTCATATTGTATCTAATATGTGTTTGGCTTGAGTGTATATTAAGCCAAATACACTCAAATACAAGACAAGAAACTCAAATATATATGTAGCCAAATACATTCAAATATAAGACAAGAACATGTACACTCAAATACAACGAAAATGTACATTTAAATACAGCGAAAACACTGTCAAATACACACGAATACACAAAAGGTAGCTACGAATGGTAATTTCGAAAAGGTAGCTACGAATGGTAAGAAGGGACAATAAGATAGTTATTTATGTAAGTTTACCAAAAATATTAGGTAATATTATTTGTAACTACAGACATTAATTTAATAACAAACATGTTCCTATAGTATAAGATTATAATCCACTTAATATTTCCTTGGAAATGATGTTCTTGGTATATATGTTTTTCATCTTTTCCCCCACATGAGAAGTATGTTACGACGAAGATAATTCAATATCAGGAATTAAATGACAACAAATCCAATAATAGTGTTGAAAATCTTTACTAAACCAAATTAAATTGTAAGAATATCTTTTAATTTTAAGAATATTTAGTTATTTATTATGAAC
The DNA here is from genome assembly GCF_029784015.1 of Lycium ferocissimum. NCBI lineage: Eukaryota > Viridiplantae > Streptophyta > Magnoliopsida > Solanales > Solanaceae > Lycium > Lycium ferocissimum. The sequence continues at coordinate 64,773,606 of NC_081353.1, forward strand.
AAATTTAAGTTTTGAAAAAAGTGAAATATAATAATTTAAAAAAATTCTACTCCATTTGTAGCTGTAATTTTTTATGACTTCGTTGAAGTTTTCAGGATGAAGAAATAATTTCAACTATCCTATTTTGTTCAACATAAAGATTTATATCTACCGACTTGCAAAAGATAATCAATTGATTTTATGATAACTATTCTTGTTTTTTCTCATCCTCTTATTTTATTTAAGCATATCCATATTGATTCCAAAAAATATCCTAATCGATGGTCATTTAACTTTGAGTTATCATAGAAAAATCCTTTTCTATTTTTGTTAGTAAAAAGCATCAAACTTAAAGTTTATTCCACAAAAACTACTTTTTCTATATCTATTATGTATAAAGTCAATTTCTAACATTCCTATCTTAAATTTTAAAAACAAAAACAAAGTGAGAAAAACTTGAAACTAAGAAAATAAATTAAAATACTTTGTTCATTTCTCCAATAACTAAGAAAATTAAGTAAAAGGATGCGGGAGGAGTTGAAAGGACTCTCAAGCAAAAGGTTGAAAATTCGATTTTGAAGGTAGGTTTTCCTTTTTATTTATGATCAAAAAGCTGAATAATATAAAAGATGAAGTTGTATCCTTTAGATGATTTCTTACTGAATTAATACTATGACTTTAACCAAACATGGGAAAACTATGGCAAAGTTAGACAGAATTCATCAATCACATAAAGGTTTAGGAAACTAAATTCAATTGTAGTCACATAACAATTTTTTAGTTAAATTCGAAGTCCTAGATATTGGGAAATCTTTAATATTACAACTATATCAAATATTGAATTGTTTATTTAAAGATATTTTATTTCTTAAAGTGTATAAAAGTCGTTCAATATTTGAAGGCTATTTTGGTCAACCAACATTTATATTCATGCTTTTAAAGTAACTACTCTATATAAACGTGCAGTTGCACGTTATTCCCAATCAATCTTAATCATAGTAAAAAAATATTAGATAATATTATAGTATATAATTATATATATTTATTTTATAAGTTACAAAAATATTACTATAGTGTAGAATTATATCTACTTAATACTTTTTTAAAATTAATGTTCTCGGTTTGCGCAAGTAGAGCCTCCCTCTTTATTTTGTGCCGATTTAAATTTTAAATTTGTATCCTAATCTGCTTCCAACAATCTTAAGCCACGCAAAGTCCTAAATAATAGTCAAATCCTAAAGAAGTACAATTTCGCAAAGTTTATCCGACATTGAATTTTATACGAATTTGTTCTTTCTTGTCCTCCCTTTCTTGTCCAATAAGGCCTATAATCCCAAAAGGTGGGATAAAATAATCCCAAAAGGTGGGATAAATTAATCTCAGGATTATAATCCCGGAATAATTTTGGCTACCTACCAAGCGACCACTAATAGTTTAACCAATATTGAAGTATAACTTGAAAGTGCAATATTAAATTAAAGGGATCAATACACACAAAAAGAACCTTGATCTTGCCACTTCAATTATTTAGCTCGTTATTTCATATTTTTATTTCTTTCTCAATTTTCTGCAGAAACTTTTTAAATGCTTTCACTTGAACTTTTTGTTACGCCTCTCGTTTTCGTCATAAGAGAGTTTATAGTTTCCTAGTTGCGCATGCCCTTAGTATGGAGATTCGTACCCGAGTTTTTGAGATATTAAGTACCTTACCTCGAGTACACCTAAGTACCAATATATGTTCCTTGCAATACGATAGGACTCTAAATTAAACGAATTGAATCAACGCGACTCGAAGCGACTCAGGAAAACCTGCAGAAACCATTCTTCTTTGCCGGGCCGACGACACGTCGACGAGCTGTCGTTGTACGCCGTTGACGTGCAGCAGCCCCTAAACTTTCAAGTGGAGATCAACGGAGCACGTCGACGGGCCGTCGACCCTCCCGTCAACCCGCATCGCTGGAACTTTTTGTTCCATTTGTATATATATGGTCCTCACGTTTTATTTCCTTATTTTTTCATTCCCCAATCACAGAAAACCCTAGGATATTTTCCTCTCAACATTTTTCCATCATATTCGAGAAGCTTTAGCAAGATCCGAGCCCCGTGAACCCGAACTTGTGAAGGGAAAGTTGTTCCTAAGGTTTTGTTGAAGTTGTTGAGCTTGGGAAGTGGAGTTGGAGTTTGATGGTTGGAGTTTCCTTCCCTTTAAGGTAGGTACATGATTCTTATCTTTGTTATTGAGTTTATTAACAAGAGTTTTAGTAATATTAAAGTGAAGAAAGCATAGTTGTGGAAGCGGTAAGTTAATTGAGTTAAGTTGAAGCTAAGGGCTGTTTAGGAGATGTTTTGGGATGGAATTGATTATATTTTGATATATAGGTATCGGTATTGTTGTTGTTGATGTTTGGGTTGAATTGGAAAGTGAGGGATTGTTAAGTTTACAAAGGAGATGTTGTCCGAATTTCGTTAAGTTGTAGACTAATAGTTGGCGTACTTGGTCTTGTGTGTAGATTTATCAAGACGGGGACATAAGCATAATTAGCTTGAGAAGCGGATAAGGTATGTTAAGGCTATCCCTTCTATTCTTTTGGCATGATCCTTATCATATGAACGAAAGAAGTAAGCGAGCGAGTTCCAAAGACTATACTCCTAGATGGTATAGGATTCATTGTTTCATTGATCTCGCGTATTTCATAGCTACAACTTTCAGAGTATTCTTTCATGAGTCCTTCATGCATTTATATATATATGTATAGCTATTTTCTCACAACGCGCCGCGCTATAGTCGGCCGGGCAGGCACGTAGATGTGCACACCACTGCAATGGGAAAATTATGAGATTACCCCGGATGCGGGAGGACATGAGATGTGGATCGGGCTGTCAGTTCCTCAGTACTAACATTTATGGATCGGGCTGTACGTTCCTCAGCACTAACAGTATATATATGTATATGATTTTTAAGGAGAGCATGCATATCATACGCCGCAGAGGCACTTTCAAATATTGAGATTAGCTTTCATGTTTCAGATTTCTTTCATGATTCTTATGTACTTGTTGTTCTTATGCTTTACATACTCAGTACATTATCTGTACGGACTCCTTTATTGTTCGGGGTGGCTGCGTTCATGCCCGCAGGTTTAGGTAGACCGACAGGCGGTCCAGCTCTGTAGGACTTCCATTCAGCGGTAGTCGGTGCGGTCCACTTGGTTCGGAGCTGCAGTTCATCTCTGGTATGCTATTTTTTACATGTATATATGGGTATGAAGGGGCCCTGTCCCATCCTTTCTACAGCTTTGCATTCTATTAGAGGTTTGTAGACCGTTGTATGAATTCGACATGTGATGTAGCCTTGCCGGCTCCTATTCTTTTTTGTACAGCATATGTAGCGGCCTAGTTGGCTTGCAATGTTCTTTTCAGTATATATATACACACACACACACACACGCACGCACACACACACACACACACACACAGAGATGGTTGAGAGTTCTTGATACAGAGTTCATGATGCCGTCCTTTCAAGTCGATATAGTTCAGTTATAAGTCATATATGGGCCACCCTATCTTTCTGTGAGCTCCAGATAAGAGTATAGGGGGTGCTTGGTCAGTAGAGGTCAGACACTCGTCACGACTCATCGATTTGAGTCATGACACTTTTATTAGTAACTTAAAGGGAAACACCCCTATATCATGGCTCAGTTACAGATAGATTTCCTGTATTTTAAAATCAAATAATTACACCTCCTATATTATGAAAATCCCGCACTACACCTTGTATGATGTTATCCCTTTTCTAAGAGAATTTAAATCTATATAATGAAAATCCTACACAAATGAAACTTTATCTAACTAAGTATATTCAAGATAATTTTGAAGTGAAAGAATAAATTAAAAAAGAGATATTTCAAATAATTTACATATTTGAAGTACAAGAAAGCTACTACTAATAGTTGGTATATCTTAATTATATGATTTGTGTTCAATTTCCTATTTATGAGGTTCGAGCGATAAATATTTCAGAATTTTTTTACCATTCTTCTTAATCAAAGACATGAATAAAATTATTTGTTAAATATTTTATCTTCATTTTAAAATTCTCATAAAAGTAACTCCGAAAAAACGTCTTAATTATAGTTTTAGTTTGTCATTTAATAATTATATGTTAATATATTTAGTTTATGGTATAAATCACGGGAGTGTAAGTGTAGGATTTTAATAGTACAGGGGATGTAAGTGCTTAATAAAATACAGGGATCTATCTGTAACTGAGTCATAGTACAAAAGTGTGTAATGTAGTTAATCATATAATTAAAGATCATAATCTTTCGCTTTTTTAGCATTTGTTCCACATTTAAAAAGCAGTAGCTGAAATTGGAGCTACTATATTTATTGCTTAATAGGAATTTGAGATTCAAAACCTATTTCAAAAGCACTAAATAATATAAACCAATTGAATTTAGAAATAAAAATATTTTGTAAATTTTGATACCCTAGAAAATGTACTCCGTATTGGTTTTGGAGAAGGTAATTTTCCTGTAAGAGATAGTGACTAAGGAATACAAGATCAGCATGACATCCTCTAAAATGATGATGAATTTTACTATTAGAAATTTGTACTGGACTAACTAAATTGTAAATGCTAATAAATGTAATAGGATAAAGTAATTACCATTCTAATTTGACCAGATGTCCCCGAAAGGAGAAAATCATAGTTTGTGTTTTTATCCACATAGCTTTCGTATACTTTGGAAATTCTTATCAAGCATCACAGTCAGAACTCTCTATAACGGCACCCGCATATAACAATACCTCTCTATAATAGCTAAGATTTTTTGGAACCGATTTTTTATGTTATATTTTACTTCTCTATAATAGCATTTCATCTATAACATCAACAACCAACTTTATAGCAGTACGTTCTTTGTAAAATTACCCCCCATATAACAACTATCTTCTTTTTTCGGTAATATAATAATTAACCATCTTTATAAAAATAGAATATCTATAATTACCAATAATAAGAGTAGAAATTTTGACCAAATATTTGATCATTTAGTACACTATTTATGACAAAAAATATCATATTAATATATATTTTCATCATTAAACGATTTCCCTCTGTTATACAAAGTGTGGTTAAGCTTAAAATTTGACAATTAAAAATGAAAATTTGATTTTATGGATCTTTTTTGCCTATAACAGTGAAGTATCATTTAAATGTCAATGCTGTTATAGGTGTATTACAACCATTCTCTACAACAGCTGAAAAATTTCGGACCCAACCATGCTGTTATATAGAGTTTTGACTGTAGTTGGAAACTTAATTGGTATAAAAATTCACGCAGATTTATGTTAAAAAGAGGTTTCTAATGTTGCAGTTATATCCAACATAGATTTATCTTGAATAAGTAGTTTAGCTTTTGAAGGGTATAAAAGTCGTTCAATATTTGAAGGATATTTTGGTCAATCAACATTTATATTCATGCTTTTATAATAATAGATAGATAGATACAGACTAGTCTCTATGAACATGTATCGCACGTTATCCCCTGTTAATAACAAATGTTAGTTAAAATTATTTGAAAAAAAAAATTATACATAAGAAATGTGGATCACTATAAACTTAATTGTCGTAAAATTTCATACCTTTGAATAATGAAAATTGGTGCTATTCATCAACTTAATACTTAACGATAGGGGTTGAGGGGTAGCTCCACAGTTGAGGTGGGGGATTCAGACCCTGTTAGTTGCATAATATCTCTTTTTCCTTTCCCTACTTGATGATATGATATATGTCAAGTACCTTTGCGCATAGTAACCAATTATGCAAAATCTACGAATATTATGAAGTGCCCCAGCTTCAAATTATATAGAGTTCAAAAGAAAATATAAACTACTGCATGGCAGCAACTGGATCCCTTTAATTTACGTGCAATTGACACATGCTCTTATTTAGTAGTCAACGAAACACGAGGCTGTCAGGGAATATAACAACTCATACAAAACAAACTTGGACAATGTTTTTCAATTTGGCAAGAGAAACACGAACTTTTTTAACCCCTCCCTAGAAGCACCCCTTCTGCTATCTTGGTGACTCGAATATGCAACTTTAGAGTGAGAGGTAGAGGTGCTTAACCCTCTTATATAGAAATAATAACTAAATAAGTAGAAAAGATGAGATTATTCCTCCATAGAGCAGTAATAAACATTGGATTATACACAACATAACGAAGCTTACCACTAATCTTAGTAAATTCCACCACTGAATCAGGTCAAAGACACAATAACTTCTTATAGACACGAAAAATGATGTATAAACCCGTGCTGCCAACACAATATGTTGTTCATTGCTCCCCCCACGTAACAAATGATAGAAGTCTATTAATTTCTATGAGAACTACGACAGAAATCTAGATTTTGAAAATTCATGATGTTGAAATTTAATTTGTCCATGTGGAAATGGCACGGGATTGGAACTCTAAGAATATGTGCATTTTCGTTGAAAAGGATTTGGAATTGGAAGTCTATCCAAATTCATTCTTTTTTCCCGTGTTATTATTCGAATAGGATTAGTATGGTATTAAACTGCCTTCTTTGAAAACGCAACAAGTGCCTCAAACGGGTAGGCCTTATCATATGTAAAATTCATATAACAAAATAATAACCTTTTGAACTAATTATTCTAAAGTTACCTAACTTAGCTAAGCTATTACATACTTGAGAGGAAGCATTTTTTATAGTATAGTGTTCTTCTACATCTTCTTTCGTAGTTCCTAACTTCCTATCCCGCTTGTGATATTAAGATTTGAGTATTAGCAAGTTTGTCTCCATTAATAGCACGAGTAATTAAGCATCTTTAATTATATTTCGAACATATGTTCTTTCTTTTCAGGGACATCTTCAGTGACCTTGTGGTACTTAAATCACATCTTACTCTTTGTCGTCTTTGACAATATTATGTCGTGCCTTTATTTGTCCAATGTCCATTGGCATTGTAGTATTCGATCAGTTCTTTTGACTTTATGGCATCTTTGAAAATATTAATGTCTTTGTATGAGATTTACTTCTATTCTATTTCCTTGGAAAAGAAAGGTTGAGAAAGAGGCCCATTGAGACTAAGATACTTTACGGTATTTCAATGCTCCAGCCTTTTTCTATTTATAACTGGACCTTTTCTGGTAGAGCGTTCAAAATAACTTTGTTTGGTTGGTCTCCCAAAGGGTTTAAACTTGTGAGGAAGTGTTTCAATTCCATTGCAAGTTCAACTTGTCAAATGCGAATATGGAATACGATTCCTCATAAGAAACAATTTGAGTCCGGAACCAAAATGGCCCAATAAAAGACACATTGAACCGGATTTACAGGACGTCACATCTACTCGGTAGGATTCACTCGTATCGAAATATTGGCGAGCCCCATCTTATTCGGGTTTTAGTCGGGAAAAAATCTATCTTTATTTTATTACTTATGCATTTAAAGGTATGCTGGAGGCCTTGTCCCAGTAAGTACGTTTTCCGGTTAAGACTCATGATTAGAGGTTTCATAGACTAGTCAGTTTAGTTCTCCATGTTCCATGTCTTGTTTCGTCACGTTCATGTATTCAAGTGATGTCCAGTCGCATTCTTAATCATGACCCATGATTCAAGGACTAATGATCCCAAGGGGAAGATATTGTAACACCTCATGCATTCAGGCTAAGATTTGACTCGTAAGACGGAGGTATAATGAGCCCAATATGATTAGTGTAGAAATGGTGTTTGAAACCCAATCAAGACATGAGAAGAGTCCTTGAGCAAAGAAAAGTCCGAAGCTACCCTACGGAGCGTGTTTTCAAGTGAGTTTGCACTATGTCTCACTTAAAATGAGTATGCGAAAATTTTTTTAAGGAATTTGGGAAAACTTCCTTCTTGAAAGTTGTAGATCTTTGAAATACCTTTCCAGCAGTATATTATAGAGGTCAAACAAACATCTGTATAAAAAGTTATGCCCGTTTAGCTAAAAAAGTGCTTTGCCGATTTACGGTAGAATTTATAGGGCCGTAAATTTGGGCAGTAAAATTGTTAAAAAAATTCAGAAAACTGTTACGGATTTATAGTAGGATTTACGAGCGTAAAATGGGCCTAAAGTGAGCATAAAACAGGTCCGACAGCAACTTTAAAACTTTGTTTTAAGGCTTTTTCACTTCATTCTTCACATCCCCAAACCCTAGAACGACCATTCTCTCTTCTCATCATCCTCATACATCAAGGTAAGTCCCTCCCATGTGTTCCCAAGTGAATTTTAATGATTATACATGAATTCTAAGAGAAATCATTGTTCGTAACCTAGGGTTTTCAAGAAAATCCATCTCAAGGTTCAAGATTCAAGATTTTGGAAATCTTCTTCAAAGCTCAAGTCTTTAATTCAAGTGTTGGAGCGATTAAGGCATATAGGGTTACTATCTACGTGTGGGAACATCATTTTTCTTCCCCACGCTTCTTCTTCCATAAAGTATGAAGCTTTACGAAAATTAAGGTTTTTAACCATGTTCATGATAACCCTAGGTCCATGCCCCATGTTATATTATATATTAAATTGTTATAAATTCTTCATTGTGCTCTTGATACATCATTATGATTATTGAGAATCTATCTGTAATCCATGAAAACCCATACCTTGCATTTCATGGGTTCTGACATGCAAGTTTATGAACTATTATGATATTTTCAAGAAAAGCTATATATATGTTTTATAAGTTCATGCAAGAATAATACAAATGATATCCATGTACATGCAAGTTATGATTCATGAAAAGCCATAGGCAGCAAGTGCCATTTATCTTCCATGTTCATGTTTTTGGGAGTTGCATTAGTTACCGAGAAGGCTTCAAACAGCCTGAAACTACGTAGCCACTGTAGGATGAGGATCGCTCCACCCATGCGTAGGACGATCTCTCATAATGACTGGATTCTTTCATAATATTATTAAATCTCATGTCCTTGGCAAGATATGAGTGTTCCTTTGTTTAGCCCCCCCCCCCCCATCCTCATCAGACGCAAGTACCGTTACTATATTGTCGGTTGTATCTACTGCTCTCCCTACTCACGATACTTTACACATGTTATATATGTATATGTACTCATCTTCATGATCATGTTTTAGTTCGATCTATTATGTTATTTCCATGTCCCATATTATTTCATTCAGTTGCTTTACATACCAGTACATTAAATGTGTTGAAGTCCCTTTTTATTACCCGAGGGCCTGCATTTCACGATGCAGGTACGGATTTACAGGACGTCACATCTACTCGGTAGGATTCACTCGTATCAGCTTATTGGCGAGCCCCATCTTATTCGGGGTTTTAGTCAGTTATCTTTATTTTATTACTTATGCATTTAAAGGTATGCTGGAGGCCTTGTCCCAGTAAGTACGTTTTCCGGTTAAGACTCATGATTAGAGGTTTCATAGACTAGTCAGTTTAGTTAAGTTAGACATGCAAGGTGTTTAGCCATCTTTGGCTCAACTCATGTTATTTCCGCATTCATGTTTTAAACCAGTATTTTATAAATGTTGTGATTCTCATGTTTTATAAAAGCTCATCACATTCATGTTATATTTTCGCTCATATATGCCTCATGATGATTCAGCAAGCTATGTGATTCGCTCGGTCACATGCAGTATGGCACCGAGTGCCGTGTTTCGTCCAGACCATGGTTCGGGGCGTGACATCGATCATGCAACTCCCAGTATAGATTACATGTGCTGGTATCATGGGATCACACGTCGATTAATTGGCAACCCAGCTTTGCGTCCTACAAATGATGTAAGATACGCAGCACTCGCGGGGCAATACGAGGCATTGGTAAGTTTATCGCATTTAGATTTATTTAATTGTATTAATTATTACGTTTTAAAAATAACTATTTTTTTTACTGCTGAACACAAATGTAGCTGGTGGTCATGCAACGATTAGGCATATTAGGGTTAGAGATTATGTCTTACCCGGGGGTTGCGGGGCTTGCAGTGGAGATGGTATGGATATCCGAGGATGGTATCCATCAGGCAGGAGAGTTTAGGCGCATGGATGATCCTGTTCCAGAGGGTGAGTATCAGGCGGCACGAGGAGGAGGATGTGGTATTGCCAGAGGATGCGGTGCTGCTAGAGGATGCGGTGCTGCTAGAGGACGCGATGCTGCTAGAGGACCTGGTAGTGGAGGACACCATTTGGTAGATGAGGCCGTTCCCATTCTAGTCCATCCACAATCGTTCCAGGACAGTGGCAGCTCAGCTGGACAGTCACCTACGTTTACTCCGGCATGCCTACTTGCGGAGATACCTAGGTCTTTGTAACAGCACAGGCCACCGCTTGTAGAAATTGTCCGCTTTGGAGCCTTTTCCCCTCACGGTTTTAAAACGCATCTACAAGGGAGAGGTATCCAAGCACTTATAAAGCACTCTTCGTTCTCCTCCCCAACCGATGTGGTATTCGCCTAAACCAATGTGGAATTCGCCTAAGGAAAACTTTACACTCACCCCCCCTTGGGACTCAGCGTCCTCGCTGAGGTTTGCCCCGCCACCGGGTTTGCCCCACCACCGGCCCGGCACCGACTCTGATACCAACTGTAACAGCCCAGGCCACCGCTTGTAGAAATTGTCCGCTTTGAACCCTTTGCCCCTCACGGTTTTAAAACGCGTCTACAAAGGAGAGGTATCCAAGCACTTATAAAGCACTCTTCATTCTCCTCCCCAACCGATATGGGATTCGCCTAAACCGATATGGGATTCGCCTAAGGCAAACCTTACACTAATGTAACAACCCGCTATTTTTTTCAAGTGCCTAGAATGACTTCTTTATTTGTAGCCTATTTAATTTTAGCAGGTTTCATATCAAAGTAGATAATTAGATATTCCTATAATATATATGTAGATTATTATTAGAAATATTATATTTATTTATGATATATATATCAAAGGTGCATGAATTAGTTAAGTTAGTGAGTGAGTGGGCCAAGCCCATTACTCTGGTTACTGTGCACGTTATATTTTCAAAGGGTAGAGGGAAAATACAAGAAAAAAATTAACTTACTTAACCTAAAAGGAGAAAAACGACGGACAGAGCATGAAAATTGTCAGTAACCGATAACACGGTGAACTTTTTCCAAAGTTAGAAGATTCAGTACATAGCATGTTGTTGACTTTGATATTTAAGAAATCATGTTGCAAGGGATTTTGTCTATTATGAAGAATTGTGGGATTAGCAGAGAGAGTTGGGTTCAAATTGTGAAATTGCTTCTTTTTCTTTTCTGCAATTCACGTGCAACCATGTAGTTGCTCATTTTTGTTTCTTTGCTCATTTTGTTTTTTTTTTTTTTTTTTTTTTTTTGTGTTTTCCTTCGGTGTACTCGATAAACATTATTTATTTTGGGATGTTGGGAGTGGAACACATACATATATAAGTATATTATATAATTATTTGTTAATGATATTGAGATACAAATTTCACTTTTTAAAAGAATTATGGAATCAAGGTATAGAACGTTGAGATTTAATTATAAACCTAAAATTATAGGATTAGTTTCCCTAGACTAATTTAGATAATTTATTTATGGTATTGAATAGATTGAGGCTATTGAAGATTGTTTGAAGGAAATTTGACACTTCAAGAGAGGTTGCGTTCCGGTTATAAGGCAAGTGAGGCTTGAACTCTTAGTTTACTTGCTTTTCATAAAAAGCATATGAATTGTATTGTATGTATGCATTTAAACCATTTAGTTCTTGTGAGTGGGCAAGCATGATCTAAATTGGATAATTTCCAAGAGTCTAAAGCAACGACCATATGAGTCTTTTAGCGTAAATTCGCTTAAATAGATACTTGCTATACGTATTTAGTCTTGACTTGGTATTGATTGGATGTTTATTCCGATGTATCATATCTTCAAAGGAGCATACTCCGGCAAGCCCTATTGGGTTCAGTCGGAGGTAGGTGCCAGATTTATAAGTGACCCGGGTAAGATGTGGGTAAATAATTCCCACTCCGGAAGACGGGGTAAGACATGGACAAATACATACCGTGTCCCGTGAGAATAGATTCAGATTCAATGTATTTCATATAAGTGACTCGGGTAAGATGGGGGTAAATAATGCCCTCTTCGGAAGACGGGGTAAGACATAGACAAATACGTACTATGTCCCGTAAGCATAGATTCAGATTCAGTTTATTTCATTTATTGCTTGTCCGGATAAGATGAGGGTAAATAATGCCCTCTCCGGAAGACGGGGTAAGACATAGACAAATACGTACTATGTCCCGTGAGCCTACATGCAGATTCAGTGTATTTCATGTATTGCTCGTCCGGGTAAGATGGGGTAAATAATGCCCTCTCCGGAAGACGGGGTAAGACATAGGTAAATACGTATCATGTCCCGCGAGCATAGATTCAGATTTAGAGTATTTCATGTTTTGCTTGTTTACGCTTCATGATTTCAGCTTTAGCTTCAGTGTTTGTATATATGTGATATACTTGTACTGTGTAATTGCTTTTATGCATTATCAGGGATTTCAAAGACTTGCCCCAGGGGTAAGCTGAGAGTGTCTATGATCTTGCTGGGTCTCTTAGACTCACACTTGTTGATGTTGTATGTGTGGAACTGTAGTTAACGGTGATCAGGTAGCCGATACTTGATTCATTCCAGCTTTGTTCAATCCAGTTTAGTAGAGGTGAGCCACCATTAGATCATGGCGACCTCTTCTTCAGTTGACTTAGTAGTATTCCGAGCTACATCTCGTACTTTTATATTCAGACTAGTAGTTCCATGACTTAGATATTTTTATGGGGTTTATGGGTAAGACTCAGTATTTGTATTTCGCTTCCGCACTTTTTTTTATATTATGAGACTTTGCGTATTATTCATTTTATTCGTTAATTTTCGCATGATTTGCTTAGAGGGTTCGCCTTATGGGTAGAAGCTCGTCAGGTGCCCGGTCACGGCCTGAGTGTCAGATTTGGGTCGTGACAAACTTGGTATCAGAGCACTAGGTTTCATTTTTCTTGGAGTCATGGAACAGTGTCTAGTGGAGCCTTGCGGATCGGTACGGAGACGTCTGTACTTATCTTCAAGGGGCTACATGGACATTTTAGGAAAGTTTCTCTTCTTTCATTCCTCCCTCGTGCTATAAAGCTTGAAGTATGAAAAGTGATACACTTCGTGTTCTTCCCTACGTGAAGCGGGAATACACTCAACTATTCAGGTGCTAGCGACTAAGAGTGTTTCTTCAGGAGTTACAAAGAAGTTCAGAAAGGTAAGAGGTAAGCCTAAAAGATAGGCAAACATATGGAAGACAACTTGAGTTGAGTATTAGCCTACAAGGCTAGGAGAAGTATCAAGAGTTACTGTACAGATCTGGAAGACTCTAAGAGTTGAGTTAGGTTCTAAAGATATATACCTCTTTATGTTTCTCGAAGTGGGAGTAGAGGTTCAGTCAGCTGAGCGACTATTGCGCCTACTCAATCAGTGACACATACAACAAGGCTACAAGCAAAGCGTGAACTACAGTGCATATAGGTTATACTTGAGATAATATGGGCATAATTAAGTAAATTGTCTTGAGTGTAAATGGTAATAGAAAATGGAATTTCAGCAAAATACAAATTAAGACGACGGTTTTATGTCACATTCATGAAAGTTGACTACTGCAACTCATTGAGGAAAATTAGTTCTGTTCAGTGTATTCAGTTGGCTATGTAAGGCTATCGAGTATGTTATATATGGAGAATTGACATTGACATTTCAATCTTCATGACTTGCACATTGGCTGAATCAGATAAACCTACTACTACAACATATTTCAGTTTGGGTTTTGGAGAGTTCCGGACTACTTAGCAAAGAGTGACTATAAACCTTCAAGGATTTTGCACTTCGAAAGGGTGTGTTAAAGAGGAGTTTAATCTTGTTAAGTTTCTGTGTTGAATACACCATAGTTAAGTGATATCACACCTCATTAGATTGATTTTTATTTATCTTCTTATGATTTGTATTTATCTTCTTAGAATCGGCATGCTTTCCCATATAGTCACCAGTGCATTGAGCTCCAAACTCAGATAGCAGGGCACTTTTGCCATCATAATTAGATTTGCGTTGAGCGCCAGACTCAACATAGCATAACACTTTTGCCACTACAGTTAGATTTGTGTTGGGCGCCAGGCTCAGTACAATCCCAATGTCAGTTATTTCTTATGACTAGTAGGAAGTATAGTGCTAGACTTATTTTTTTAGCCGAAAGCACCTTCAGTTATAGAGTAGTGTACCAGGATTTGTCTGCCGAATCAGTTTGAGTAAGACGTGGGGTATAGGATGTTTTTCCCGCATCAACAAGATGAAAAGTCTAGTTATAGAGGATGTTTGCGACATTTGGATATTGTGAAGTGACCAACATCGAACATGATTTATTTTTCCACAGTTGACTAATATGTGTTGTGCTTTGCCTAGTATGAGTTTAAGAAAGATAGTTAGAATGCTGATACTTTATGAGGAAGAAGAAGGAAATTGAGTCATAGAACAAGTTGTTATAGCTTCAGCCTAAGTGGGGTAGTGTCTTATGGTAAATCGTGCCTATTGGAGGAGGGCAATTATAATTCTAGATAGAGAAAGACTAGTGAACCATATAAGTTTGGTTGAGATATTCTAAAGGTCAAGCTGAGCATAGATTGATTGTTTTCATCAAAATGAAGCTTAGCCTTATATGGAACTCGAATGTGTAGTTGCATTCGCAGGTTATTCCTTTTATCAAAAGTCCAGTAAATGTCGAGAAGTGTGTGTTTAGCTTGTATGATGGTGCCTTGGACGCTAGAGTGGAATTTTTACTTTTAAGACAATTTCACGATTTGTAAGTTCAAAAAGAATCTTTAAGATGTATATGATGTTTTACCTATGAAGGTAATAGAATTCTAACTTGATATACTAAAGTAGTTTTCTAGACCTATGGATGTAGATGACTTGTGTTCAGTCTTTATGGGCTTAAGGAACCAAGAGTTCAAATCAGTATTGGTGTTATTGCTATAGCAAGGAGCATATGATAATGGTTTTAGGATACTTGTGAGTACTATATGTGTTGAGTACTAAGAGAACAAAACTCTACCAGAATACTATACCAGGTTGGTATAAGTAAACCTAAATGTGAGTCTAGAAGGATTTTGAAGAGATTGAGAGAAGTCAAGCAGGGGAAGCGTATCATTTATGTATTTAGCAAGAATAAGACAGTTGTCATGTAGCAGAGTTGACTATCAAAACATTTTTGACTTAGTTGACTCAGAAGACAGTTCAGTTTCAATGAGGAGATGAGTTTGTGCTGGACTTTAGATGCTTAGACGGTAATGAAGACAATCTCAATATATGAATTACCTATGGGTACAAAAAGGTAATGGAATAGAATAAACTTCTAAATTGATGAAGAGGCATGAGGAAAACTACAACACCCAGATTTGAGAATTGCCCAAGATAATTTAGTATATAGAGTCGTGGCATACCTATTTGTATTAAAAAGTCATGCGGGTTCTACATTGATCCCTTGTGTTTACAGCAGGTCCTTAAGAGGAAGGGTCATCTCAGAGACAACAACAAAGATTGAGGTTGATATACAATATTCTTACACTATCCTTATGATATTTTCAGCAAAAGTACGATATATGAGATTTATGTTCAGCAGTCGATGACTTAGTATGCTCATTGGAAGCATTTTGTTATAATTCAGGTAAGACATATTTTCAATGCACCGCACAAGGCGGGTCAGGCAAGGGTAAATGCACCACAAATGGGAAAGACATATGGATCAGATATCCCATGTCCCGTAAGTAGTTATTTATCAGTAATAGATTATATTTAGCAGTATCCCGTAAGTAGTTAAGTAGTCCCGTAAGTAGTTATTTATCAGTAATAGATTATATTTAGCGACATTAGGTAATGGACAATGGACCACGACAGGTAGGTAGCCATGAGATAACGATTTGAAAACAGGGTAAGACATGTGAATCAGATATTCCATGTCCCGTAAGCGTTTTTTGATTGGTGATAGGAGTAACTATTTTAGAATTAGCAGTTTTTCAGCAATAACAGAGGTTTATTTACAGGTAGTAATAGTCGGGACATCAACGACACAGTTATTTCATGTGAAGTGTAGGATGATACGCCTTCTATCATAGATTATATGGTGGCTCCAAAAGAATAGTGTACCAAGGCTAATCGGGAATTTGCGTAATATCTTAAGAGCCTAGAGAGGTATTTCATAAGGTCCTCTTTGTCTCTAGAAGTTGAGGATGTTAAGTAAGATAGTGGAATGATTCCTTTTGGTTCACGCTCTATGAAGTTTCAGTGTTGGTTTTATGGTATGGTTACCGATAACTTAGAAGAAATTGAGTCAGCTGGGCGACTTGTGATAAGTTCACTGAATCCGTGTACTCTACATCATATCAGATTTTCTTATACAGCACAGTAGTTGCACATATGCAGTGCCGAAAATTGTATAGTCCCACCAGTTACGTTCGAGAAACTGATTGGAACAGTAGCTTTCAGACTGACTTTACCACCAGCTTTATCAAAAGTTCATTCGGTTTTCATGTTTCCATGCTACGTAAATACTCCTGAGACCCGGTCATATTGTTTAAATGATTGACCAAGAGTCGGTTTAACTTGATTGGAAATTGGCCTATGCAGAGGCCCCGTAGCTATTTTGGACGCGGAGATTTGTCAATTGAGGTCCAAGAGTGTTCCTTCTGTAAATGTGTCGTTGAGGTTGAGATTGTGTCCACTGAACACTCAGAAGCGGTATCATCCAATGTTGAAGCGGTGTCATCCAACATTGAGGTTGAGATTGTGTCCAATGAGCTACTATCATATCTAAGGATGTACAAGTTTGATCCTCCATTAGTTGTTTCTATTGCATACATTATACTCATTGTGAGTTTAAGCATTATCTTTTGATTTACCTGATTAAACACATACCATTATATTATTAATTTGCAGCATTACAGTAGTCAGTGGAGAACATAATGCAAGTATCAAATATAGTAACTTTATGGGATATGATATACATGGTACTTATGTAAAGTTGAGTGTTGTTTTGTTACCAAAAATAGTTTAATGACCTTGGTACAATGAAGCTGCAATGCGTATGTGCATTGGTTATAGATATACTCTTTATGTGCTCTCATGAAGATCTTGAACTAATTGATCCTTACATATTCATATTTGTATGTTGACTCGTTCGAGTTACATTGGTAAATCATCTTCTTTATTTGTAATTTTTGCATGATGGTACGGAGTCGCCGGTACTCCATTTTGTATGTGATTTATGGTACGGAGTCGCCCGGAACTCCCTAGTATATGTTAGTTTATAAATTATGATTGTTGGTGTTGTTGTTAGCGGTTATATGGCAGGTATATAAGTGGCATTAGTCATAATTATAGGGGAAACTCTGCCCAAATTTTGGTGGGCTAAGAGATTTGTTAAGACGGTTAAGCTTGTCACTGTGTTCCTCTTTGACCAAGGATAGAACTTTTCTTACGTTCGCGGACGAACGTCATTTAAGGGAGGGAGAATGTAACAACCCGATATTTTTTTCAAGTGTCTAGAATGACTTCTTTATTTGTAGCCTATTTAATTTTAGCAGGTTTCATATCGAAGCGGATAATTATATATTCCTATAATATATATGTAGATTATTATTAGAAATATTATATTTATTTATGATATAGTATATCAAAGGCGCATGAATTAGTTAAGTTAGTGAGTGAGTGGGCCAAGCCCACTACTCTGGTTACTGTGCATGTTATATTTTCAACGGGTAGAGGGCAAATACAAGAAAAAAATTATTAACTTACTTCTAACCTAAAAGGAGAAAAACAGATGGACAAAAAGCATGAAAATTGCTGTGCAACTGCTAACACGGTGAACTTTTTCCAAAGTTAGAAGATTCAGGTACATAGCATGTTGTTGACTTTGATATTTAAGAAATCATGTTGCAAGGGATTTTGTCTATTATGAAGAATTGTGGGATTAGCAGAGAGAGTTGGGTTCAAATTGTGAAATTGCTTCTTTTTCTTTTCTGCAATTCACGTGCAACCATGTAGTTGCTCATTTTTGTTTCTTTGCTCATTTTGTTTTGTTTTTGTTTTTTTTTTTTTTTTTGTGTTTTCTCTTCGGTGTACTCGATAAACATTATTTATTTTGGGATGTTGGGAGTGGAACACATACATATATAAGTATATTATATAATTATTTGTTAATGATATTGAGATACAAATTTCACTTTTTAAAAGAATTATGGAATCAAGGTATAGAACGTTGAGATTTAATTATAAACCTAAAATTATAGGATTAGTTTCCCTAGACTAATTTAGATAATTTATTTATGGTATTGAATAGATTGAGGCTATTGAAGATTGTTTGAAGGAAATTTGACACTTCAAGAGAGGTTGCGTTCCGGTTATAAGGCAAGTGAGGCTTAAACTCTTAGTTTACTTGCTTTTCATAAAAAGCATATGAATTGTATTATATGTATGCATTTAAACCATTTAGTTCGTGTGAGTGGGCAAGCATGATCTAAATTGGATAATTTTCAAGAGTCTAAAGCAACGACCATATGAGTCTTTTAGCGTAAATTCGCTTAAATAGATACTTGCTATACGTATTTAGTCTTGACTTGGTATTGATTGGATGTTTATTCCGATGTATCATATCTTCAAAGGAGCATACTCTGGCAAGCCCTATTGGGTTCAATCGGAGGTAGGTGCCAGATTTATAAGTGACCCATGTAAGATGTGGGTAAATAATTCCCACTCCGGAAGACGGAGTAAGACATGGACAAATACATACCGTGTCCCGTGAGAATAGATTCAGATTCAATGTATTTCATAGAAGTGACTCGGGTAAGATGGGGGTAAATAATGCCCTCTTCGGAAGACGGGGTAAGACATAGACAAATACGTACTATGTCCCGTAAGGGGAAAAGGGCATAAATGGTCCCTTAACTATAAGAGTAGGTTCAAAATAGTCCCTTAACTATTCACTTAACGGTTTTAGTCCTTTAAATTTGCCATAAGTTAACAAAAATGGTCCTTTCACTATGAGGGTTTGGTTAAAAATAGTCCCTTAAGTATGCACTTAAGAGTTTTGGTCCTTTAAGTTCTTGGGTTAACGGTTTAGTCTCTCTAGACAAAATATTCATGGAACTCTGTTTGTTAGATTTGACGAGAACTATGAAAAAAAAAGGAAAAAATTGGCGAGAACTCATATCTAGAGGTACACATTATTAAAGAAACAATCAAATACCTTGGGACAAAACCGACGGACGTCAGTCGGTTATAGAAATAAACCAAGGAAAAACCTACATACTTGATAATGTCAGAAATAGTGTCTCGGAACACAAGACCGACGGACTCTGTAAATTAAAATCGAGAGAGTCCATCGGCTAAGTAAAATACACTGGACTCGTTTTTACTGAAAACTCGATAAAAATAAATACTTCCAGTGTAGTGATTCTTTTTAAAAAAAAAAAAATAGTTTCCGCGCATTTTTCCTCAATAACCGATGGACTTCCGTTGGTTTTCGTAAAAAACAATAAAAATTAAAAAAAAAATAGTGTCCCTCGATTTTATCCATTGGTTTCCGTCCATCGTTTTTTTCGCTTGTTTTTAGTAGTGACAACTTTTTTAGTTTCTGATATTTCTAATTTATTTCTAAAGTCTAGTGTATTTTACTTAGCCGATGGATACGCTCGGTTTTAATCGACAGAGTCCGTCGGTCTTTGTGTTCCGAGACACTATTTTCTGACATTATCAAGTCTGTAGGTTTTTCCTCAATTTTTTCCTATAAACTACTGTCGTCTGTCAATTTTGTCCCGAGGTATTTGAGTGTTTCTTTAATAATGTGTACCTCTATATGTGAGTTCTCACTAATTTTTCCTTTTTGTTTCATAGTTTTCATCAAATCTAACAAACAGAGCTCGATGAATATTTTATCGGAGACTAAAACTGTTAACTTTTAGTAAACTTAAAGGACCAAAACTGTTAAGTGCATACTTAAGGGACTATTTTTAACCAATCATCATAGTTAAGGGACCATTTTTGTTAACTTGTGACAAATTTAAAGGACCAAAACCGTTAAGTGCATAATTAAGGGATTATTTTGAACCTACTCACATAGTTAAGGGACCATTTATGTCCTTTTCTCGTCCCGTAAGCATAGATTCAGATTCAGTTTATTTCATCTATTGCTTGTCCGGGTAAGATGGGGGTAAATAATGCCCTCTCCGGAAGACGGGGTAAGACATAGACAAATACGTACTATGTCTAAAGCGAGCCTACGTACGCATTCGGTGTATTTCATGTATTGCTCGTCCGGTAAGATGGGGCTAAATAATGCCCTCTCCGGAAGACGGGGGTAGACATAGGTAAATACGTACTTCATGTCCCGTGAGCATAGATTGTATTTAGAGTATTTCATGTTTTGCTTGTTTACGCTTCATGATTTCGGCTTTGCCTTCGGTGTTTGTATATATGTGATATACTTGTCTTGTGTAATTGCCTATATGCATTATCGGGATTTCAAAGACTTGCTCCGGGGGTAAGGCGAGAGTGTCGATGGTCTTCCGGGTCTTTTAGACTCACTTGTTGATGTTGTATGTGTGCAGGTGTGGTTAACGGTGATCAGGTAGCCGACACTTAATTCATTCCAGCTTTGTTCAGTCCAGTTTAGTAGAGGTGAGCCACCATTAGATCATGGCGACCTCTTCTTCTTCAGTTGACTTAGTAGTATTCCGAGCTACATCTCGTACTTTTATATTCAGACTAGTAGTTCCATGACTTAGACATTTTTATGGGGTTTATAGGCAAGACTCAGTATTTGTATTTCGCTTCCGCACTTTTCTTTATATTATGAGACTTTGCGTATTATTCATTTTATTCGTTAATTTTCGCATGATTTGCTTAGAGGGTTCGCCTTATGGGTAGAAGCTCGTCAGGTGCCCGGTCACGGCCTGAGTGTCATATTTGGGTCGTGACAGTCTTCATCTCAGCTGAGCCAGAATGTGTACATGGAGGAGCGTGATGACATCGATTGGGAGGCGTTTCGCGCATCATTAGATGATGAGCGGCCAGTGAGAAATCTAGACGGACCCAGGATTCTTGACTTCGATGACTTTTTAATCCCTGTTAGTATTTAAAATACTTATTTGATTGTTTAAATTACTTATTCCAGTGGGTCCACAAGAGCGACCCACTTAGGCATTTTGTCATGGGCATGCCGAGCCAGAGGTGTCTTCTCATGAGACTGTCGAGCCACAGGAAACATTGTTAGTAAAAATTAATTTTATTCAATATAAGGTGAATATTGATTTAATTTTTTAACCTTTATTTGGACCTCGAACAGCATTTAGTCCATGAGACTACTTCATATTCTGCACCAGACTCATCTCAGGAGACTACAGACCCATCTCAGGAGCCTACACAGGCACCCGTCAATACACAGGTTTGATTATTCAACAAACTTTAATGTATTCAATAAAATAAGAACTGGTACTAATTTTTATATATTTTTTCGTTCATCCTTCGGCGCCTGCGGTGGCAACTCCCAACGAGGATGAGGTAGCATTTCCAGACCCAGCTCAGCCTGAGATTCTGAGCATACCAGCGGGACTAAATCCCAAGAAGACGCACGTTATGCAGAAGGGCGCAAGGGCGAGGGATGATCATGGCTTAGAGCGCCCTCTTATTAAGAGGAAAAAGGGGTTTGGAGATGATGGCGAGGGCGATGGGGATGGTATGAGCCTTAGGCCTAAGGACAGTCTCAGGCATACCACATGTGGAACCCATCCACGATAGTGTATGTACAATAGTGTTGTATAGTTTAAGTAAACAGTTTTTTTGCGTATATATTTATATTTATAAATATTATCTTAGTCTTTATTATCATTTATAGTGTCACATCCTAAATTGATAATTAAAAAAATCGTGACATATTCAAAATAAAGTTACGCATTAATTTAAAAATAACACGAAACCCTAAAACATAAATAACTTAAAGCTAATGACAACAAGTCTTCAACCACTAAAACGACAATCCTAAGTTTTGCGTATCCTTGATGTATTGAGCCTACCTTATTAATCGCACAAAAATAAGTAGGGTTCTATATAAAATATTGGAGTTCCAGAGTCTCGGAGCATGATTGATATATGGTTAAAATATGTAAAAAAGTGTGAAAATGTAAAAGAAAGAGAGTTTAACCAAAACAAAAGGGAGAGGGAATATCCTTTAGCGCAGTAAAATACTGAGTTAAAGATACTTTTGTGCCTCTTTTTTTTCCTGGGGTATTTTGGTTCAATGTGTCATTTTATTGGTCCATTTTGGTTCCGGACTCAAACAATTTTGAGTAGAAGAAAAATATATCTTCTAATTCTATGCAGTAAAATTTCTCACAATCTCACTCAGAGCATGAAATCCGAACTAGTTTTTCATACTTTCATCAACAACGCAAAATAAATTTTGGGGTAGCCAATATATGTGCTACAATAGTTATAATATGAATGTTGATTCTAGAATCAATTCTTTAGAGTTCCCTCATTCTCTCCACATAATTAGTTTTGGGATGAATTCGAATGTCGAGAAGCTTGAAAATTTGACAAAAGACCGTATATGGAGTTTTGACATACACAAAAGATAGAAACTAATGGAGAAAGAACAACATATTATAGTAAATGACAAAATATATTCGCTTGCACACAGTTAGGCTGGATTGTCAACAGTACCCATTCATACGAAAAAATGCTAAAACTATCAATTTTACGCGAAACAAACAAACAAACATCTTGCTATTGTTGAATGATATGAAAAGAATTAGAAGAGGTTGTTTGTTTTTGTCCAAAGTTAAAAGAGAGTTGACCCCAATAATTTTTTTTTGTCCACCTGTGTCCGCTATGCTCATTGGACCCGATTAAATCTGAATTCGTGCCGGAAAGTGTCACCTTGGGAGTAAAGTGCTCTCTAATAAAGACAACTCTGCACCCTCGATCCGAGCTCTAATTAAGGATGAAAAAGTACTCACTACTCCATCACAATCCTTATTGAATGAAGATGAACCCTATCATTGAATACACAAACAGATGATAACGGAAGAGTATAAAACATCCTTTCATTAAAACATCAAAAATCATCTTTAAAAACAGAACTATATCAAACGTGTCAATAAAATCACAGGACAGAAAGCAAAACGTTAAAAAGTATCACTGTACTTAAAAGGAACATAATTCTTCAGAACGACGGATGCCCCCATATACGGGTAATGATGCACCATAATAAGCACGGGTTCAATTGAACCCTAAACTTTTGGTGCGGAGCAGGAATTTACATGTAAAAATTTATTGAAACTACAACAAATACTAGTAGTAAACATTAACCATAACTTTAAATGTATAATGGGTTCAATAATGCTAAAAATCTTAAATATTGAACCCGTAGATTTTAAATTCTGAATCCGCCTCTTTCCATATACATGAATAACAATTACTCAAAAATGAATTATAAATACCCTTGAACAAAAAGTAGAAGAAATCAAGGCTGTACTTTTTAAGTAAGTCGCACAAGTAGTAATAATGGTGCTTAGACGGCAATATAAGAATCCAACAAGGAAACTTGAAAGTGACGCATCTTCATCAAATTATAAATATCGCTAATCTGGAATCCCAAGAAAACCTAAAAGAAATAATCACATACGAATGTTCTTTTACGGACAAGAAAACGGAATACAATTTGTATCAGACATGAAATTAATGATTTCTAGTTAATTAGAACTCTAGCTCCCAGTGGATTAATCAAATTTGTGGACGTAGTCAAATTCATAGTTAATTTAAAGTCCTACTATTATCCAATGATATTTCGGAAAAGGCCAAATATACGCCCTCCTATAAGAAAAGGTTTAAATATACCCCTCGTTATACTTTCAAATCAAATATCTGCTTCTTAGTTATCTTATTGGTTCAAATATACCCTTGTACTATAAGAAAAGTTTCAAATATACCCTTCATCCGTTAAGATTGTCCAAGATGGGCATCCAATCCTACGTGGCATTGACATTTGATGAAGTGGATGCCACGTAACATGCCACCTCAGCGCCGCTAACCCATTTTACCCATCTCCTCTATTTCCTTCCCCTCCGCCACTAAATTTCCCTTCTCAAGTGTTAGTGCTTAGCTAAACTCGACACATAAAATGAAACTACTGACAGAGCAATTCTTAATCAAGAAAAAAGATTCCTTTTGAGAAGATCCAAATTTTCTCCAGTAACATCTGAAAGTCACATATGTGTACTCCAAGTGGCTTGTCAAAAGAGTGTTAAATTAATTAGTACCGAACTAATCCAGAACATGACATTTTAGAAAGATGGTTGTTTAATTGATTACGGCCGAATCTACAGTGTTATGTAAGTGTAGAAATTTGTCCTTCTTGTCCAATTCCACCATTAAATTAAGGACAAAATTTCTGTTTTAATGCATTGACAATAGTTAATTTAGTGGCGGAGGAAAGGAAATAGAGAGATGGGTAAAATGGGTTAAGCTGGCGGGCGATTTGTGCCACGTGGTACCCACCTTATCAAATGTCAGTGCCACATAGGATAGGATGTCCACCTTGGACAATCTTAACGGATGAAGGGTATACTTGAAAATTTTCTCATAGTGCAAGGGTATATTTGCACTGAAAGTATAACGAGGGATATATTTAAACCTTTTCTCATAGTACAGGGGTATATTTGGCCCTTTTCCGATGTTATTATTATTATTATTATTACAATTTTATCCAACTTGGAGTTATAGAGTAATTTATTTTTAGGGGCATACAAGTCGGTCAACATTTTGGGGATATTTTCGTCGTTCAACATTTAGCGAAAAATTATTCGTATTTTTAATATATGTAGATAGATAGATAAATAGATGTAGATATAGATTATAAGCGTTGTCAATCTACTTTATATATGTACTTTATGTTATTTTTACTATATTATTTTGCCAATGTGTATAAGGATTTCTTTTTTGCAAAGGAATTCAGAAAAAAAAATTTGCGCACGTCTACAAGGAGTTTCTTTTGCAAAGTGGTGTCAAATAACAACTGGAGGTGAAAACTATGCATATATATATATATATTGTGTGTGTTATTTTTAAGCTGAGTGTTGTTGCTTTATTTGGTTATTACTATATCTTAATTTGAAGATAGTTGAAAAACTAATAAATTTAAATCATGGATCGTCTCTGTTTGAATACAGTCTCTGTCATTGTGTGGATGATCCATGACCGAATAATGACTCGAATTTTATTAACAAGACAATATAACGGATAATTTATTTCCTCTTTAGACAACTAACTTCTTCATTCTCGAATCTCGCTTCTTAACTGTCACTTTTTCATACTGTCTTAGGAACCTTTTCAATACAGTCTCTATTGTTAGTTCTCATTCATAATTTTGCTATATATGATTAACGAAGAATATTTTTATAGCGGCTTTTCCTTCTAATGACCGGCATATCTATGATTCTTACCAGCAGGCATCAGTCTGTGAACCTATTGCAGGACAGGATGGTTGTAAATATGCTGTAAGTCATTACTCTTATGTTCAAACGACAATGAGGCAGTGGGATCATGTTCAGAAATCAGTGTATCCAGATGTATACAAAGGTTTGAGGGTTTTCATGTTGGACATTATTGCGTACACTGTACCACCCCAAGACCCCACTTTGTGGGATTTCACTGGGTATATTCTTGTTGGATCCGTCAGTCAAAAAAAGTCGTGCCTTTTCCCGGGATAAGTGACTATATTTTGCCAGTTGTGTATATTGGAATCGTTCTGATGTGTATATGTCGTGATAGACATGATTGGACGTGAGCAGTACAATTGCACTGCAGGCACGCTTTAACAATGAGCCAGATTTTAAGCATGTATATTAAAATTGTGCTAGCAGAAATGTGTATTTACTTGTGCTATGGGGCAAGGCACAAGGGCTAAACCAAGAGCTTTTTACTTTGGCCTCAAATGGTGTATAGAAAAGGATACAATTTGGTCATTGGAGAAATTGATCCTTTGGTACTTCAAAACTGCATTAAAGGCACTTGGTTAACACCATGAAGGCTTGAAGGTACTGTAAATGAGATAAAGAATTTGATAACATATTATTCACACTATAATTACCAAACATTCTTAGTGGGAGGCTAAACAGGTTGCAGATAAATAGCCTCCTTGAGTCACGCCATAGATGATGTGTACATATACGCTCCTTTCGATAATCTACCAAGACAAGTTAGATGCTTGTTAATGTGGAGAGATGGCAACTTCCACCATTTTGAGACAAGAAAAATCCGGATGTGCTGGTATATGAGCTCACCTTGGTTTACTGGCTTTATTGCCCCTCTGTTTTGCTGGTATTCTTTGAATTGATGATGGTTAAGAAAACATTTCCAATTTCATCAGCTTGGTTCACTAAGTTCTCACCATGTACAAGGAGGTTGGTCTGGCGCTTGTACAATAACTAACATTTCTTTACTAAAACTAGATGATAATAGCCCGTGCTCGCACTGGCCCAACACTTACCAATATATATTAATATAAAAATATATTTGAATCTAAAAAGATTACTTATGTGCTGGTGTTCAATTGTATTTAAATGTAGTTTATAGTTTGTAATGCGCAATGTAAAGCCAGGTGATGAAAGCATTGCATAGATAAAGCAGGAGTACTATTTACACGGGATGTATGAGCGTGAGATGACTCCATTCTTTACATTCATATACTATTATTTACATATTACATATGAACGGAAGCTGGCATTAGCAAAAGGCGAAACAATAATGCAACCAGCCACCACATTGTTGGGAGCCATCCTGTAGCCTTGTTGTTGCAGTGTTTGACAAAATACCTGTAGAGATTTTTGGTATTGGGCTTCTTGTCAAAATAGAAGTGTGTAAACGGAGATAGTAGAGAGATTAGTAGCAGTAAAGTTGGGTTAATTGCCTGATATGCCTCTTAAAAACTTCAAGGCATCTTCTGTCACATATATCCTCAGTTTTTCTTCAATCCAGATTTTAAAAATGGTAGCCCAGCTTTCAGTACAGGTAACATTTGAGATTTAGCCTGCTTGAAAAACTTCCGGTATGGAGTGAGAATACCAAATTCCTCGTAGCTGCATGAGAATTAGGTAGGAGTGTGGTGCTAGAATGGACTGAAAATAGTAAATTTTTGTTGAAGTGGCGACAAAAACTATATATTTCTGATACGCAGAAGGTCCAGGTTCTAAGTTGATGTAGTAACTGAGCAATACAATCTTTCAGGTTAAAGGAACGCTGATACTTTCAAGAATAATAAACGAGGTTATGCTTGTTCGGAAAGAAGTGCATACTATTTCATGCAAAGTGTTTTTCCAGCAAATTTGTTGGTTTACATACATTAATTTATCTATTAAAAATAAGCTGAGTAGATATTGGTTTAAAATGACACTGAGAAAAAATCAGAGGAGAAAATTTTACTTTGGGACGGTAGTTCTAGCAACAATCTGATATAAGCTAATTGCAAATAGATAAAGAGACACTTCTAAGATCAGAATGGTATTTGTCGACCACTATGTCTACCACTCCCTTCTTTTTTGATTTTGTCTCTACTTTCTTTGTTTCTGACCAACTTGTATAATATTAAATAAAAAACTTATCTACTAAAATATATGCAATAATGGAAGAATAACTTATTTCAAATCAAAGGGATAACTGCATTATTATTTTGTAATCTTCACCATAATCATTTTCTAGAACAAAAACAACTATAAGCAGCTAACAAAATGCGTTTTTTTTTTTTTTTTTTTTTTTTTTTTGTTATTAGAAATTTCACTGGAGAATTCTGGTTGAATGTGTGAAATATACATAAAGGAGTTCTAAAGAGATGATTAAATGAGCATCGAGCTACATTGAGAAAAAGCAACGAAGGTGCGTACTGGACAAAGCTGTAAATACAAAGGTCAAAGAGTATATAACAATAATCATTATGCCATGAAATACCTTAGTCATTGGAGTTAGCAATAAGACAGCTTCCGAAGTGATGACTGATGAGCGAAGAACAAGAGCGGGACTTAGAAGTGTCCAAGGCAAACGAAGCAAAAGGGTCCTGATAGTTCCCTAAGTTAGGGTAAAGTTTTAGAATAGAAAGAGTCTAGGGCCGCACACATGTTAATATATATATATATATATATATATATATATATATATATATATATATATATA
Source organism: Lycium ferocissimum (assembly GCF_029784015.1). NCBI lineage: Eukaryota > Viridiplantae > Streptophyta > Magnoliopsida > Solanales > Solanaceae > Lycium > Lycium ferocissimum. Next base: position 64,801,866 of record NC_081353.1, read on the forward strand.
TATGTAATGTTTTTATTGCAGCAAGCACATTTTTGGGGCAACTGAATCTAGAATTAATTAATGGAGATGGAAACAGAGATTCACAATTTTCCAGGTTGCCTCAGAAATTTTGAATACATGAAATTATCAGCACATCCTACACTATAACCTGGTCCAGATTGCAGAAAAGTGTAGGGAAAGATGAGTGGTAAACATCTTCGCACACCTGAATATTGAAGGTTCTGTTAAGAATTTCCCGTCAGTGAATGGAAAAATCAACACTCTCCCCTTGCTAACCATTAGTAGACCCTGAATACGAAATGGGGCCTTAGTTAAGAGAACGTCGCGGGCAGTGCGTGAATGTTTCCAAAGATGAATCAAATTGGTCGATGGTGAGTTAATTCTGTAACTATTTGTAGTTTCACCAGATGTGATTTTTTTTTTTTTTTTTTTTTTTTTGACAACATGAGATATGACTCATCTATGTGCAGGCTCATTCAAACAAACACAGATACCAAGACACAGAAAAATCTGATATGTATATCAGTAGTACAACCGTACTGATTTATCAAAATAACTCTACATATCAGAAACCTAGTTAATTGAAACTCATCCTACTTCAAAAACTCTAGCATTTATAAGGTAATATTTGCCTCTAAACAGATGGTATGACCAGAAGCAGCTCTAAGATCCAGATGCTAGTGAGCTATAGGCTAAAGCTGTTACAATTTATAATCCTATGAATGACTTAATTTAGAGGAGATATGACAGTAGCTTAAAACTCTCCAATATCTCTTTCCAGTTTGTTGTCACCGGAAAGTAACAAATTACAAAAATTTACCACACGCTGACATTAGTTTTTCCTGGCAGATTAGTTAGAACAATTGCAATGCAAATGATTATATATCAAACTTGTATATGTATGCAAGTGCAAAGGATGAAAACCCACGGGAATAACATTGTTTATCTCAGTGGTTAGAGGTAAACATTCAACTTTCTACAAACCACCGCTACTTTATCGAGCTAATTTGTTAACTCTTCTTTTAGCCGGAAGTAAATTATTCAAAAAAATTAAGAATAGAAATGTATTTTACCTAATAACATGGAGGAATGCAAGCAGATTTACGATATAGTATGCCAGTTATGCAGATGCATCTCTCTGAATTTCTTTTATTTGCCGCATAAGATCCTTTTTATATTCAGATTCGATATCATAGCAATATTTCAGGGGAAAAAACACTAAAATTTGAATTTTCACTCAACAACGTTTAATCTGCATATATAGTAATGTAAGTTAACTTATTGGTATACATCACAAGAGAAAAATAACTGAAATAAACAGAAACTAATATTTATGCCTAAATAATCTACCAAGAGAAAAACTGTAAAAACAAACATATATCTATCAAAGTTTATCCTTTAGAAATGAGTATAACAAAAGGAAGGGAAAAAAGAGGAGAATAACTCAGAACAACCAGAACCAAATTGCAGATGAAAAAAATCTAGAAATAAAATAAAACCTAATCGCCAAAGTGACGATGAAGTAAAAATAAAAGTTCAAAACAGGGCGGTAATCGAGCAAAATAGACTTTAAACCAAACTCAAACTTTAACATCAGAATGGAATAATATACATGTATTTGGTTCTCTCTTTCCCGGTGCTATGCTCTGGTTATGGTGGCCTCTTCACTTTGATAACCCATGCGGCCATACCATAGTTCTCAAATTATGCCTCTTTGTGGGTAAAAATACCAGATTACATAAATACTAAATAACTAACCTGTAGTATACAATCAACAGAGAAAGCTACAATTGGGTGATAAACTAAAGGCAACTCTAGTCTAGTAAAATGTAGACGATTTGAGAGGTAGATAGAAAGGCAAAATAATGAGATGATTCTGTGAAGGACACCTAAATTAGTACTCCACTATTTATAGTAGATAGAAGTCACGTATTATCTCATTATGCACTTCATACTAAATTACCAAAATATCCTCACACCTGATTTAAATGAGCTGAAGCACACATGTCGATCCCACTCATTCACTCACTTCAAAATGCAAATCAAAAGAAAACAAGAAAATCAGAGGGGAGTCAAACTTACTCGTTGAACATCCAAGTAGAAGATCAAGATCATGGGAAGGGCCAGTTAGTCCAAAATTAGACATGGACATGAAGTTAGTTTCATATTCTCCATTCTCAATTTTTGTTCATCAAAATAAGTCTTCACTAACTGGAGGTACATCTAAAAAACGCCCGTTAAAGGAACTCAGAAATGCTACCAGATTTTAAACTTTTAATTGGGATATGTGATAGCAAAGGACTCTTCAGAGTTCCTAAAACTAGATAGCCGATAAGCATTTGATGTGGAGACATCATCCCATGGGCATATTCCTAATGCACTAATTAAACAACTTTGAAGATTGAATATAAGTAAATCCACGACCAGAATAATTTAATATGTTTGCACAATAAATCATTTTCTATTTGAACAACATTAATATTAGCACCAGAATTCAAATCTACATATTTTGCTATGAGGTGTCTACAACCTGAATGATAACTTCAATAGGATTCACAGTTGCTTCATAAACATGATGGAGAGAAATAAATTGACATAGAAATTCTTGTTATCAATTTGAAAACAACAAACAAAATTGATCAATAAAACAAACCCTTTGAACTAAGCAATCACCTCTATGGAGCAAACCTGGGCCTTCAGAGCAGGTGAGACGACACCCAATATCTACATTCATATGCTTGGTTGAGAATTCCACAAATCAAACTCAAATGTCAAAGTTACGCTACTTCAAAGAAACCCTGAGGCAGAAACAAAGCTTTGTTTGCTTGTACCGTGATCAAAGATCGAATTTTACGCTTTAGAGACGAAAGAAGGGCGAAAATTACAAAGATTAAACTAACATGCAAAGGCCAAAGTAACAAAAAGAGAAAGAGGAAAGAAGATAAATTCACAGCAACAAACAAAAGCGAAGAACAAAAAGAGTAAATAGCAGACAAATAAAACTAATCTGAAAATTGTAAGAGGTAGCAGCAAAGACAACAACGATGAACCAAGGAGAAAATTCTCTATGTGGAGAATTAAAGAGAGATGAAGAGTATTTTCTGGAAGTTGCGAGAAAACTATTTCATATTTTCTGGAAGAATGAAGAGTGTTTTCTTCTAGATTTATGGTAGAATGACAAAACTGCCCTCTATAAGTTGATTTGGACATGTAAGGAACCATGTCGATCCTATAATGGCTACTCACTCTTCTATAATAGTATAAAATCTGTCTTGGGCCCCTGCTGATTCTCTACTTATAAAAGGCTGACTAACAACTAACAAAATCACCTACTGCAAATCCAAGCAACACAACAATATATTTACATATAAAAATCTGACTAGCAAAAATTGACTTTGTAACATTGAATATTAGGTATTAAAACCATTTAAGTGAAACAGATCCCACTTTAACACACCAAATCATACATACATAGAAAGAGTTTACCTGATACACAAAAGTTAGACTACTACCAATACCAACATTCCAAGAAAGCTCGACCACTGATAATATTTATGGAAATACTTCTACAGCTAATAAAGACGTCAATCAGCATTAGCCGCTGTAGTTACATACTATAGTGTTCTCAACTAGTATTAGATTTAAAAAGCAATAGTTCAACTGACTCTTTCCTTGCCTCCGGTGAAGCTTCTTCTCAATTCAACTCAACTGCACATTAGTCCAAACAAAAACAAAAAACTAAATTAGCCATAAAGTATAGATGCAAACCAAGGCAAATTAGCCATTAAGTATAGGTCAATATTGTTACTCCAACTCTTTGACAACTAAACTACCACTAGTTCAGCGCGAGTCATCAGTTTAGTCATTATTTTTAACATATTTGTCCTTTCCCTAACGACAATAAGGTCCAGTAACACCTATTTCATATTTCAGTGTCATACCGAATTCTCAACTCCTACAAACATGTGTCTCAAGATGAAGTTCAGGTAACATAGGCAAAGGGACGTGGCCAAATCTGGGAGAGGCAGCAAAGGGAGAAGGATGACAAACTGTTATGAGAAGGGTAAAGGTAATAACGTTAGCACTTCCAATGATGCATCTACGGCTGAAGGAAGGGAAATAAATCCAACAAGAAGGTTAATGAGATAGGGAGTGTACAAGCATACAGGCTTGAAGGTACTCTAAATGAGATAAAGAATTTGATAACTAATTGATCACACTATATTTACCAAACATTGTTACAGGGAGGCCAAACAAGTTGCAGATAAAATAACCTCCCTGAGTCACACCAGAGAGGCTGTGTACGCATACACTTTTTGATAATCTACCGAGACAAGTTAGAGGTTTGTTAAATGTGGAGAGATGGAAACTTCCCCCATTTTGATTCGAGAATAAAAATCCAAATGTCTTGTATATGAGCCACATTGGTTTGCCAGCCTTATTAACACTCAGTTTTGCTTGTATCCTTTGAATTAGTGATAGTTAAGATAACTTTTCAAATTTCATCAACTTAGTTCACCAAGTTCTCACCATGTACAAGAAAGGTTAGTCTGGCTCTCCTACAACATGTATGTGCTTTGCTAGGCAGTGGCAATAAAATTGTGACTAGGTTTGATTAAAACAAAAGTTGGCCTATATCAAAATCCATCACCTATTTAGTAATTTTTCCTGGGTTATCATCTCATAATACCCATATCCACATAAGTTTGAATAACCAAAGCCAAGAACAGAAACTACCCCTGCGTCCCAAAAGAGTAACCAAAGCCAAAGAAACAACAAAAATAAATAGCACTAAGATTCATTCAAAATGACACATTTCATCCCCAACACCTAAAAAGGGGAGGGAATCTGTATACCTTAAAGAATTTTTTCCGGCAAAGACGGACAACATTCTCCTCATTTCGTCCCCTATATGCATGGATTTGAAAAGTTTCTATAGGTGTACGCAGAGTGAGATTTTTAACTTTAACAGTCATAAGGAATTCACGACCTTCACCCACAAAATAGTTCACTTTTTCAATCCACGTGACCTTGTACTTGTAATCCTGCAAGGCGTGAAGAGAAAACTGTAAGGACATTCGGGGTGATTGTTCAAACAGAGCAAAGATGATTAGATGAATAGAGGCATACATCATTTGATGTATTGTTGTAGTCCTGAATAGCATGTTTAGCCAGATCCATGAGCAAGTCAATTTCTTTCCGAAAATCAATGTATGGTACGTAAGTAGCTGCCCAGGCTTTACCCGGATAGATGTCAATGTCGAAACCCTGTCAAATAACGCAACCCAATCAGACATGAATTCATATAACACATAACCAAGAAAATTAGGAGGGGGAATTTAAGGAAAAGAAAAAGGAAGCGACTAAATAGGGAAATATATAGGAGAGGGATACAGTTGGACTATGACGAATAGAAGTATAAGTATAATCAGTGAATTTGTTCTCTAGATTAGATTCGTCAAGTAGGTCCCAAAGTAGAAGGGAAAAAGAAACCTTGTAGGGTTAAGAATACTCTACATAAACAGGCTAAACAACTAATCTAAGGTCTAAAAGTATACTGCTAATGTTAAGAAGTGAGGAAAACTTGTCTTAATAATCCCATTGATCTTGAAACTATGGAAAGTGACCAGAGACTAAACCTGAAACAATGATTCCTCAAAACACAGGCTTGCAAATAAGTTGATGAGGATAACAGATTAAACGCACAAATAAAAGAAGAATTCATGAAGACAGACAAAGCGCAAGCAATTGACAAACATACATGGGTATCACAAATCTGATTGAAGTATCTCCAATAAATTTTGCGAAATAAAAGCTCGTGCTCCATGGAAGCGCCTTGAGGGATGAAATATTTGTTGTTCCATGGGATCTGACCAGCCAATGCCATCTTCGGCACATCCTTCTGCCAGTAAGGTTGTTGTTCCACCGACTGCCAAGGTTCTCCCGGTTCGCCCATTTGCTTCGTCCACCAAACCCTAGCACCAATATGTATATGCTTTTCTAATCTAATATATATGTATGGGGTGTGCATTATTCCGGTTAAACCGATTAAACCTAATCAAATTTTAATTTGGATTCGTTTTCCGGTTTTTTTTGTTTGGTTTCCCATTGAGAAATTTAAAATATTGGTTTTTTGGTTCGATTTCGAATTTAGAAATTAAAATTTCGGTTTTGTGGTTCGAGTTCAGATTTAGAAAAATAAAAATTGAATTATTAATATTAATGTATTATTTATCATATACTTACCATCTAAGGGAGTTTGAGATTGAGTAGTATTTTCTTACTTAGTGGCCTGTTTGTATTAGGATATAAAACGGTTCATTTTCAATGTTTAGCTTATAAAAATGTATTTATATTTATATACTTTTAGATATTGTGTTTTTAAAAACCTATTAGTGATATATATATATATATATATATATATATATATATATATATATATATATATATATATATTAATTAATTAAATTTTAAAAGCATGAATATAAATATTGGTTGACCAAAATATCCTTAAAATATTAAATGACTTTTATATCCTTACTATTACTACTAAACATTACTGTTTACTAATCCTATTCCAATTGAACTAGCTCCCTTACTATTATTACTAAGTTTATTAATTATCCAACTTCTGCATTACTAACTAATCCTATGTCTGTTATACCACGTGTCTTACTATTAGTCCTATTCTATCGTACTAAGAGCTATCAAAACGGGTCAGCTCAAGCCTCACAGGCCAAGGTATTTGATGGGTTAGAGCGGGCCGGCCCTTCATCTAAATGGGCCTTAAAATGGCTAGCCCAACCTAGCCCTAGAACGGCCACGGGCTGGGGCGGGCTAGCCCTTCATTTTTTCCAACTTTTATTATAAGAAGTTTTTTCTTTTCTATCAAAATTCAAACTTAAAATTCTGCCAATTTCTTAACATTGCTAACAAGATTATTAGAAAGTCATAACATACTAGGACCAATGAAGCTTCAAATTACAATCCCATAACTGAAATACATAATATCAAGAAAATAAAAAGATTCTCAAACCAAAAGTGGGGGCAAACATTTATGTTGTTTCAATAATTCTAGATACTAATCTAACACAAAAATATTAACAGAAAATAAAAACAGTCCTTTTTGACAAATAAATAAATAAAGGAAATCACACTTGCAAACAGAATTACACGTACGACTTAAATTTTCAGCCAGCAATACTTAGAATATTTTGTTAAGTGAGATTAGGGAACTAAATAATTGTCCAAGCCATGAAATGTTCAACCAAATAGACCAAATAAAGTTCAACAACCAAATATACCAAGTCTTAGGTCCAAAACTAAATAAAAAAGAAATTAATGAAGCTCCTCAGAAAAGTTTCACAAGCACTTGTTAGGTATCCAGCACCAATGTATCATCTTCTTCAAGATCATTTGAATCCTCTTTTGATAAAGTTGTCTTAACATCCTCATCTTCATCTACAATTCATATGCAATGTTATATTAAGCATTAACAAATAAGTAGATTTTAAAAACTAATAATATTAAATTAACAAAAAAAAAATATTACCACTTTGAGTTTGAGTAAAGCCGTGCAACCAATTTCGAGTAGCAACAAGTTTTTGGACATTTTCATGATGGAGACGACTTCTATACTTGGTGAGAACATGACCACCAATGTTGAATGCTGATTCCGATGCTACAGTAGTAATCGGAATACTAAGTACATCACGCGTCATCACTGAAAGGTCGGGATATTTTCCAGAATGATCCTTCCGATACATGATAATGTCTATTTCTCTAAACTTCTCTTGATCAAGCTTTGGTTCCTCTAAATAAAGGTCTAATTCTGATTTTCCCTCACTAGAAGCAGATTCATTTTCAAATGCTTTGAATTCCTATAAAGTTAGAAACGTGATAATTCGTATAACAACAAATAATAATAATAATAATAATAATAATAATAATAATACAAAAAAGAAAAATAAATATGACATATTAATAAAAAATATTCAATTTACAGCAAGATGAAATACTTACATCGAATACTTTTAATCCCTTTCTTTTGGATTTACTTCTAGCTTCACTTGATGTAGTGAGAACACTAGAAGAAGCACTTGTAGCATTTTGTTTGTTTGCATAATGACCATAGAGCTTGTATAATGTACTCTTTCATGTGTCTTATCTTTTCTTCGGTAGAAGTAGGATCCAACTTGGAGTAACAAAAATTTAAAACTTGCAACTTCATGCGGGAATCAAGGATTGCTCCAAATGCAAGCACTACACTATACAAACTCCAGTATTTTTCAAACTTTTCACGCATTTTCGTAGCCATTTCCTTAATCACGTTATCATCATTATTCAAATTCTCTTTGAGCATGCATTCAATTCTCCAAACTTGCATAAAATACAAGTTGGAGGTTTGGTAACTCGAACTAGAAATCAAGTTAGTTGTCTCATAAAAAGGCTCTAAGAATTGACATATTTTCTCTGCCCTTCTCCATTGATCGAATGTAGGACAGTAAGCATAATTTCTGTCAATCAAATGTAGACTAGCAAAAGCCTTTTCATATTGGAGTGCACTATCAAGCACCAAATATGTCGAGTTCCATCTGGTTGATACATCCAAATGTAAACCAATGGTCGTTTCAATTCCAACTTCCCTTATACATTGCTCAAAGTTTTGCATTCTCCCATCGGATCCTTTAACATACACTTTCCCTAATTGCAAATAAGGCATCAGTAGCTGCTTTTAAACCCTCTTGAATAATCAAATTTAAAATATGAGCAGGACAATGCACGTGAAAGAACTCACCATCACATAACAAACTTGTTTGCAACCTAAGATGCCCTTTTAAAATATTTTGCAAGCTGTCATTAGCAATGGCATTATCCAAAGTGATTGAAAACACCTTCTTATCTATGCCCCATTCTTTCAAACAGTCGTATATAGTAGTAGCCAATTCAACTCCAGTGTGAGGTGGATACGTACGACAAAAATTTAGAATTTTACAAACCGACCTCCAATTTTCATCAACAAATTGAGCAGTTAAGTAAATATATCCTCCAAAATTAGATGACGTCTAACAATCAAAAGTCAAGCTTACCTTGTTAGGAATTTTAGCTAGGATTTGTTTCAATTTCTCCTTCTCTCTAATATACGCTTTCTTGGCATCTACAACATAAGTGTTCCTAGAAGGCATCGTAACATCTGGACTTATATAATTCACCCAAGACTTAATTCCATCATACTCAACAAAAGAATACGGTAAATTATGCTTAATGATAGCTTCAGCAAGCATTCCACGATGTGTCCGTTGATATATTTTTCTAGATTGCACTTTATCTTCTTGATTAATGAACATTTGACCCAAATCATGAACTCTAAGCATTGGACACTGAGATTTATGACGATGCAGATGTGATGTATCGTAATTTCTTGTGGGTCTGGGAGTTGAGCCAACCCTAAATGGTATTTTACACCATTTTCATTTTGCCCTTTCAATTCCATCTTTAGCTCTACCAAGTCTGTTGAAGTAAGGCCACACAGATAATATGATCCTAAATGGCACAAATGACTCAACTACTCAAACTTCTCCAAGGATTTGTGTTGGAAGCGGAATCATTGAGGATGAAGCTTTGGGAGCATTTAAATGGAGTAATTGGAAGACCTTCAAGCTATAGGAGATAGCATGGGAGAAGAAGTCAAGATTCCAAGGCCCAAGGCTTGCCTCTTAAAGTGGCTACAATTGCAAGCTTGGGTGATTCAAGGCCGGAAGATGGATATTTGCGCAAAAGGCTATTTGTGCAAGTGGCTACTTTGCACAAAGAGGGTTATGATTGCAAGAAGTTCATGCATGCAAGGTTGATTAGAGGGCCATCTGTGTAAGGAGGGACGTGTTTGGTCATTGAAGGTCAATCCTTGAATTGAAGACTACACTAAGAAGAATAGTTAAACATGGCCCTTACTTCATTAAGGGTAGCTAGCATTGTAATTGTCTATTAGTCTTTTTTACTTAGCTTGTATACATAGCTTATCTTTCATTTCATTAGGAAGACTTTGATGATGAATATTTGAGAGATACTTATATTTTGAGTAATATATTGCTAGGTAGAATCTAGTGTTAGTTTAGTCATATGATGGTGGATTCCATTGTTGGTTGTAGAATCTTTTATTTCCAATGAATTCATGAAGATTGTTCATTTGTGGATTTCAAGTGAATTTCTTGCCTTGATTCATATTGCTTTGGTTCTTTTGGGTGTTTGAATTCAAATTAGAAGGGTTTAGGTTTAATATACGTAGATTTGTCTATAGAATTCCCCCATTCGGGTCAAGTATCTATCCCTCTATTTCTCATCCCTTTTCTTCGTATCCTTTAATTTTTCGTGTTTGAGTTGATTTGGCTTCATCCCCAAATCAATTCGTTATCATTTGGTATCAGAGCTTAGGCTAGGAGATTGTTCTTATAATTTCTAATCCTAGGTTCGTATTTTGAAAATCACAAAAAAATCAGAAATTTGATTTTTTTTTTTGAAATTGGTGTTTTGATGTTTGTTTGTTGGATTTGAGGTTGAATCTGTGCTTATTGCTATCTAAAATCTCTAAATCCGAAGTTTGGATTGGTTTGGTGAAGATTAGAGCATTTCACCATTGTTAGGGTTTTGAAGCTCTTAAAGAACTTGGAAAAACCAGGTGTTCTGCGATTTTGAATTGGAATTGAGTGTTGTTGAGGCTAAATTTGAACTTATGGCATCAAATCTAGTAGGATACAAAGTTTGGAGGCATTTGGAGAAGTTTGGAAAGGAGTTTGTAGTTTTCACCATTGAAGACTTACAAAGAACTTGAAGAACTTCACATAGGTCTTCAAATTTAGGGTTAAATTAAAGCTAATTGAGTGTTGAACCTTGTTCTCTAGGTGAAGAGGATCTAGATCTAAAAGTTGGTGGAAAAACAAGAAGATTTGAAAGGGTTTGGATTTGGGTGTTCTTGAGGGTCTTCATATCTTCAAAGTGAAGAAGAAGACTAAAAAGGAAGTTTGATCCAAAGAAATTCCCAAAAGTTATAGAAAGTTGTTTTTCCATCCCAAAAAGGAAAGATCCTAGATTGAGTGGGCCCAATACATCAACCAAATTCAGAAAATCCGGCCTAAAGTTCGAGAAAAATGTCACAAGAGGTTGCGCTTTGGCTATGCTTCGCGCAACCATCGCACGACAAAAAAAAAAAAAAATTTGCCAGAATCTCAAAAAAATCAGAGCGTGTACTGCACTGATTCAGAGGGGTATTTTGTGCGATCATTGTGCGACGCATGACCATCGTAAGACTCTGAAAATTCTGAAATTTTTCTAAGTGTTAGATTCAGAGAGGGGTGTTTTGTGCGTTGCGTGCACGACGCACAGCCAGCACACGACCATCAGAAAATCTGTCTAAGTGTCAAAAACGGTTTGATTCTTTCCTAACTTCTTTTCTTTGATTATTCTAACTAATTAACAACTAGTAACCGATCTTACTTGTTGATGATTAGTTCTTGAGTCCGATTCATTTCGTACCAATTCTTTCAAGTTTTTCTCGTTTAAACCTTGTTGGATCTTCTAGGCTCAAGTCCTTTTTGCTTTATCGAGTCGTCCGTCTATCGATTAACAAGAATGTATTCCTCCACAAAGGTTAGCAATCTTGTGAATTGATTTGGATTAAAAGGGTTCTTGACCAACCTTAGAAGAAGCTTAGGTTAAGAGGTAAGTTTGAGTGAAAATACGAGTGACGTGAGGAGCTTCTGCTACAAATCTTGTTTGCTCGTTTTGGAGGTACACGAAGAGGAGACATAAGGAGAAGGAAAGATAAGGATGTCATCCATAGCTTCTGAGTCTTGTGGAGATGATTTTGAAGGTTATGCCTCTAGCAATAGAGGGTATGACTATGAGGGTGCCGGAGGCTATGAGGGAGTTGATGAGAGGTATGACCATGATTGTAGGCATCACTATTCTTACAATGAATATGATGGTGATGGTGCTCATAGACAAATGAAGAATATGATCGACATGATCATAACCCATATAAGGGTGAAGAATACTACTCCGAGGGCAATTGTGAGCAACACCTCATGAGGCTTATGAAGAAGGAGTAGATGAGTATGAAGAAGAGTCTTATGGTGGATACGAACATGAAGAGTCTCATCCTACACACTATGGACATGGAGTTGAATTGAGGTATGCTCCTTCCTCACACTTTCGATATGAACCACTTGGTGATAAGTAGCAAAAATGGGAAGAATGTGGTGATGATGAGCCCAATGGCTATGCACTTCATGATGAGTATGTTTTTGAAGATAATGGGATTGCATATAATTCTTATGAGGAGTCTTCTAATGGATATTCACGTGCATCGCCTTGTAATACTTCCTATTCCAAGTAAAATGGTATATGTGTGTGGATTGGTCCGAGTAGGAGTAGTCGGAGGAGGAGAAGAGATTATACATTTCCTAATCTAAGAAACACAATGAACTATAATTCTTATCCTAATCCAGAGGTGCCATGTTCTCAATATGTTTATGGTGTGGAGGGTAAGGGGAGAGAAGTGTTGACAGGAAGTGACCAACTTGTTGGTTATAGAAGTTCTTGTGGCGACTACTCAAGTCCAATGTCTTATCCTAGTCCAAAAGTTATAACGACTAATCAAGGAAGTCGAATTCAAGAGATAGGAAATATGTCATCCATAGCAAGTTCATTGGCTATGCTCACGAATCAATTGTCGGGCTTGAAATCGAAGATCGAAGGTATAGATGGAAAGATGGAAATTATAGATAGGAAGTTGAATGGTATGGGTGAACGGATGGAACGGTTACGCAAGGCACAACGAATGAAGATGGAGAAGTCTAAACCTTGTGAAGCGAAAGAGGAAAGTGAAGCAGAGGGTTCCCTTAACCCTTCCAAAGATGTACTTGACACTTGCCCTACCTCCCATGAAATTGAGAGAGAAAAGATTGAGAGGAGTAAGGGAATAAATTGACAACTCTAGAGTGGAAAAAGGAGAGGTTTTGAGGAGTGATGTGAGGGAGTTGTCACAACCCCCATTCTAACCCTTGTAACTTTTATTTCTTCTCGAGTTGTTTGAAAAATGGTGTAGGTATTCTTGGAAGCAAATCGAATGTTGAGCCTCAAACTTTGAAAGTTCATGAAGTAGTTGAGAGCTTCCCGAATGAGCAAATGGACTCCCAAGTTGAAATCCGAGGTAAAGGAGATGTCGTGTGCGAACTTCAAGGTAAAATAGCTAATCCTAACACCACAAATGATGTGATTGACCATGTTGTTGAAGTGAGTGTACATGATCGCTTGTCTTTAATTGAGCTTAATTAGTCTTTACCTTATGTTAAGCTTAGTGCTTCATTGATTGTTGATAATGTAGTTGATATGGGTGATCCAACACTAGTTGATCCTATTAATGACCATCTTGATTCTTCTTGTTAAATCAATTTGCGTCCACCTAGTGTTGATCCCTATGATTATCATACTAATACATTGTCATGTGATATGATAGCTCACCCACTAGTTAATCCTAGCGATGATCGAGTTGATTCTTCTTGCAAGATCAATTTGCGTCCAATTAGTGTGGATAATCGTGTTGATCAATTTGATTGCTATGACAGTCCACTAATTGAGAAACCTTGTGATGTGCTTAATGACCCTCAATTTAGTGATGATGTTGGTATAATTGATCATTTACCTAGTCGTGTGCATGAAAGTGTTGTGAAAAGTGACCTTTGTCTTTATAAGAGTGGAATTGCATGCTTTGACTCTTCGTTGTTCATAGATTATTCTCTCTTAAAAGATAATGTCCTATTCGATGACATCATGACTAGTGAGTATGTTATGCATAGTAGATTGTATTGCAACATTGAGCTTGTAGCCACCCTTGGAGGCTATAATGTATTTAGTAACCCACCATGGGATGATGATGGGCTTGGTCTTGATGACAAGCATGGGATGGTTGAAGCTCTTGACACCATCCCCGAAGACGAAAAGTCCTTCTTGAGGGTTTGTGACCCACTTGATGGACCAACGTCGAATTTAGAAAAGGCTTTCGAAAGTGATGATTGATCTTTAAAGAAGGGGAGCAATGTGAAAGGGAAAGAGCACACTTTTTGGAAGGAATATGCTAGATCTTCTATCCCAAGGGGTGAGAAAATGCTACTCTTAGCTTGGCATAGGTTCGAAGAGCCTAAAGGTAGAAATTCTTCTTTTGATGAACTTGATTATGTGATTAACTTATTTGTGAAGTTTCATTAAATGAGGAGATTTGTGGAGTTTCATCAAAGGAAGAGACTTGAAGAGGACACCCATTGGACTACACCTTGGTATGAAGTCACATCTTGTTCTTATATATATATAAGATTTTACTATATAACCGGTGTACATCGTGTTTAATTAAACTCAAAGAGCCATAAATGAACATTTTTACAAAATGTATTTTTGAACTTTTTTTTGGGTTGTGATTTAACATTCATTATTGTGGGTTACTCGCATTTACTCTAAAAACTATGTATCTTTCTTAGTTTTCTCTTGTTCTTTATTTTATTTCTTTGTATTAAGAAATTACTTAACTAATCACTATTGTGAAAGAATGCAGTTGGAGGTATCAGATAAAGGACTGCAATTGCAGGTATCAGATAAAGGACTCACAAAATCATTAGAAAACTTTCTACTCATGAATATATGTAGTTTTGCAAGTAAAATCAAGAAAGCATAAAGTAGTCGTGCAAAGAAATAACAAATAAAGATCAATTCAATTAGCTATGTCATACTACGACAAAAGGTACTAAAATGCATCACACATCGTTTCTTATCCTAACCAATATGATAGCATATATGGAATATAATAAAAAATCAATTTTTTTTTACCCCTCCTCCCGGGAGCTCCCCTCTTTGCTCCCTTAGTGACTCGAACTTGCAACCTTCGGATCGAAAGTGGAGGACACTTACCATCCGAGCAACGCCCTCTTGTTAATTAAAAAAAAAATACCAAATTGGATTGTGCTTTTTTAATTACCTCGTGATCCTTTGCCCACTAACCTTTCGTTACTGGATAAGAGAGAAAAAATAGAGTACAATAATCAGTGAGATCATTAAAAAAATAAGTATTTAATCAAAAAAAGGTAATTAATTTACATATTAAAATATATTTTATAATATATAGATGTTAATTCATTTAGATAATATTTCCATCGTAACATAAAAAGATAAATAAAGTAGAGTTGTGTACATAACTTTATGATAATTAGGTAATAATCTAAGTTTTATTTCAACACCGCTTCATTTTCTAACAAAATTAGCAGTTCACACTTGTATATGCTAGGAGAATAATTATGTATCATGATCTCTCAAATAATTGGAGAGTGGTGCTTAGACAGGACATGGCGGATTTCCAGCTTACCGAGGACATGACCTTAGATAAGAGGTTATGGAGGACTCAGATTATGGTAGAAAGCTAGTAGGTAGTCGCAGTTTTGATACATAGTCTATTGTCCTTTGATTCTTGCTATTATATGTTGTTTCTTATACTTCGATTATCTTATTTATCTGTGGTAGCTACTACTTCCTTTTCTCAGACTGCTCTATCATGACTTTTTCGCTTTCTCTAGTTTCATTTTCATTTTGCCTTGAACTGCTTATGCTTATCTGATCTTTTCTTGTCGTGTTTTCTCTTGAGCCGAGGGTCTTCCGGAAACAACCTCCCTATCTTCCGAGATAGGGGTAAGGTTTGCGTACACTTTACCCTCTCCAGACCCCATATTGTGGGATTTCACTGGGGACGTTGTTGTTGTTGATCTGTCAAATAATTAAAAAATCAAGAAAAACAAAATCCACTTTAAAAAGGAAAAATAATAATAATAGGTATATCACTCATTCTTACAACGAAGATTGTAGAACGTCTACCAAATCAAGCCAACTCGATGAGACATGGAGTACATAGAATCAAACCAACTCGATGAGACATGGAGTCACTGCAAAAAAAAAAAAAAAAAAAAAAAAAAAAAAGGAGACGGAGAAAGCTATCTTTTCAGTTTGATACTATAAACAAAGCTTATTTAACTTGTACTGTACCATATAAGTTCGTGACGAAACAGAGATGATAAAAGAAAGCATAATGAACAACACAAAATGAACTTTTAATTGCACATTGCTCCTCGAATAGTGATTAGAGTCGGATAAATAACTTTTCGTTAGTTAGTAATAACTCTTTCCTTTGATAAACTTGAAAACAAAAATAGAGCTAATGTTCAACAACAAAAAGAAAAGGAGAAGAAAGCTTAATGTTTATTTTTGTATCAATGAGGATATATATAAGAGGTTAAGAAGTTGAAACTTCATTCCAGCTCAAATTTCATTTGAATTCAAATTCAAATATCATATCAATTTGTTATGAACCCTTAAAAAACTCAATGTATCTTTGAAAAGATAAGAATTTGAAATATCCTATCTTATAATCTATATATTGGGTTCTTTAAGATATAATTAAAACGGATAAAATCCTTTCAAATTTATTGATTCCAAATATAAACGAAAAGAAGACGGTAAAATTCCTATCATTCGTTATTCTTGCTTTTCTATCTTTCCCTGTACATTATTTTCTCTTTTTTACTTTCTTTCTTTGTTTGGTTACAAAAAAAATCATTTTTCACAAAATTATATATGCAGGAGAGAAAAGGATAAGCTTTTACTGTATTTGGGGCTTGAAAACCTCAAGATATTCTCTTAACGTCTTATATTTATCCAAATTCTACTTTTTATTTTATTTTTTATTACAACGTTATTGTATAAGTACTTAAAGAAATTGAAAATATTTATATTAATTTCAAGATAAGGTCTGCATTTAAAAATGTTTATCATTTTATGGGAGTATCTAGTGAGTCTTACCGATAATACATGTTTTTAAATATTTATCTATAAAGGGGTTTGTTTTAAAGTACGTAGTTATTTAGGTTTAGATAATCTCTATCAATTTATGATAAGGGGGAAAAGATTAATGATAAACACCCAGTTTTAAATCAATTATCATTATAATTGATACGCCCAAATTACACCTTAAAAATATAGGAGTAAGCGGTCGTTGTCAAATATAGAACCCAACGAGGTTGGGGTCGAATCCCACAGAGAATACAGTGAAGAAATATGCTTATCAAGTGTAACGCTCGACTGTTAGTCTAAATTTCAAGGGCGAGGGGGATATAATAGTATTGGATTTGATGTTTGGTTACTAACAATTAAATGGTGTTGTTGTGAGATGTAAACTATTAGAGAGAGGGACTAAGGTTGCAGTTCCAATGGAAAGTAATGCGAGTGGGTATCAATTTAACCTCTTCGAATGTCGAGATGCGATTAACGATGGATTGCTTAAGTTTATTAAAAATCTTTCGACCAAATTAATAAATATCATTATTAAGCTTTCTCAAGCCTTAGAATGTAAACCAAGTAAACATCTAATATGCTACAAGTTAGCCATCCTATCTCTAGCTGAGGCTATTAGATGGGTTTATTGGCCCAAATCCTTACTATCTAATCCTTTTCCTAACTTCCACCTTCTTTCTCAAGCAAGGCGAAAGTAATTAGGCACAAATGATGTTTGCAACCATTAAGAGATGTTAAGTTATGAAGAGTAGATAGAATGCATCATTAACATATAAATGAGGTATGAATATGAAATCCAATCACATAACTAACACATTTGGTCCCACAACCTTAGTTATTGGTTTAGCTAGACATTTGCATTAAGTAAGAAACAAAGATAAATAATGTAGCCATAATTCTTACAAAGCTTTTTGGGGGAAAAGCAACAAAATAAAGTGCAAGATTCTTCTTTAAAGCTTCAACAACCAATCATAAATGTTTCCTCCACAAAAAGACAATAATAAGTCAGTCAATATCTTTTTCAGAACCCTAGGTGGGTATTTATATCTCCCAAAAACGTGCACAAAGTTAGACAAAAATAACCCTGCAGATGCAGCATGTGTCTCGCATATTGTGTCGCAAGACCAACATGCGAGACGCAAAGCGTGCTCAGCAGCCGCACATTGTGCTCTTGCTTTCAGGCTTCCCAGATTTCTAGCACAGTTTGCGTGATCATTGTTGTACTGCAAGTTGAACATGCGAGTCGCATGTTGGCCTCGCAGATTGCGCAACCTTTCATCTCTCTTCTTCAGTGGCCTGTCACACTTTGCGGTGCAATTGTGTGTCCGCAGGCATGACATGCGGTCCACATGTTGTGTAGTGTGTCCTTGTCCTGTTTTGCCTCATTTTGTTCCGTTCTGCTTTCCCAATATTTTTCCCTACAAAGTGACAAAAACATGCTAAAAGTAAAACCAAGAATGCTTGAAGAGCCACAAAAGCTTAAGGAACGAGCATCGAATGTGCCATAATTTCGCGGCTCATTAACACCCCCAACTTAAACTTTTGCTTGTCCTCAAGCAACTAAAACACAACCGAAACACAAGACAGGTGTTCAAGCATTTCAAAAACAACATTGGCTACGATGGTGATAGTGATCAGTTACAAGCATGTATTCGGGACATGAATGCCCCTCATCTACTTTTTGCAAAACAGTACACCTTTTTTTAGAAGTTGGGTGATAACCAAACGCTTCACTCAGTGGTGCAATGATGATAGGAGCCGATGTAAGTCTCTCTTTCAAACCCTCAAATGCCTTCAAACAAGCATCATCAAATACGAACTTCGACTCCTTCTCCAACAATTTGCATAGAGGGTTGGCTATTTTCGAGAAATCCTTGATGAATCTTCTATAAAACCCGGCATGCCTAAGGAAGCTACGAACGCCTTTAACGGAGATTGGGGGAGGGAGCTTGACAATAACCTCAATTTTAGCTTGATCAAACTCAAGCCCCTTTTCCGAAATCTTGTGTCCTAAGACAATGCCTTCTCTAACCATGAAGAGACATTTCTCCCAATTTAAAACCAGATTTGTCTCTTTACATCATTTCAATACTTAGGCAAGATTCTCCAAGCATTCATCAAAGGAGTCCCCCACCACGGAAAAGTCATCCATGAAGATTTCAATGGACTCCTCAACCATGTCGGAGAAAATAGACATCATGCAACGTTGAAATGTTGCGGGTGCATTACATAGCCCAAAGGGCATTCTCTTGAAAGCAAAGGTCCCATAAGGACAAGTGAAAGTGGTTTTCTTTTGATCTTTGGGGGCGATGGTGATTTGGTTGTACCCGGAATACCCATCAAGGAAACAATAATAATCCTTTCCCGCAAGCCTATCAAGCATTTGATCCATGAATGGCATTGGGAAGTGGTCTTTTTTGGTCCACTTATTCAGCTTCCGATAATCTATGCAAACCCGCCATCCGGTAACCTTGCGAGTGGGAATCAACTCATTTTTAGCATTCGCAACCACGGTGATCCCACTCTTTTTGGGCACGCATTGAACCGGGCTCACCCATGAACTATCCGATATGGGGTACACAACCCCGGCATCTAACCACTTGATGATCTCAACCTTTACAACCTCTTGCATAGAAGGATTTAACCTTCTTTGATGTTCAACGCTTGGCTCACAGTCTTCATCAAGTTGAATTTTATGAGTACAAATACAGGGCGGAATCCCTTGGATATCCACAATACTCCACCCAATAGCTTTTTTGTATCTTCTCAAGATCACCATCAACCTCTCTCTTTGTTCCTCAGTCAACTGGGCGGACATAATCACGGGCAATGTGTTGTTGGGTCCAAGAAACTCATACCTCAAATGTGAAGAAAGAGGTTTGAGTTCCAAAGTGGGAGGCTAAATAATGGAAGGCTTTGCAGGAGGAGTTTCTCGATTTTCCAAATCAAGATCAAGTTTCTTTGGATTAAGGTGGTAAGACCCCATTCCAATCAATGCATTGACTGTCTCCTCAAACGCTTCTTCATTGTACCCTTCATAGTTCATTATCACCGACACCAACATATCATCAATATGCTCATGTTCTATGGTTGTCTCCATTGCTTCATCAATTGCATCAATAATCGACACAACACTCATATCCGCAGGTTGTTCCATGGACTTGCAAATATGGAAAATGATCTCTTCATCATTCATCCTAAATTTTAGATCACCTCTTTCCACATCCACGAGGGCATGCCCCGTAGCTAAGAATGGTCTTCCCAAGATTATGGGAACTTCAAAGTCAACTTCACAATCCAAGATCACAAAATCGGCCGAAAAAATAAATCGATCCACTCTCACAAGCACATCATAAAGAATACCAATAGGCCTCTTTACGGTCCCATCGCATGCAAAGTAATCTCATCGTGGTAGGACGGGTGTGCCCAATCCCAACTTATTGAATATAGATAGCGGCATCAAATTGATGCTTGCTCCGAGATCACATAAAGCTTTTGCAAATTTGTATTTACCGATGGTGTATGGGATTGTGAACGCTCCGGGGTCTTTTTTTTATATACCAAAGCTTTGGTAACGATTGCACTACAATGATGAGTGCCCCCCAATGTTTCAAGGCCCGGACTCCTTCTTTTGGTTACAAGACCTTTCATGAACTTTGCATAACCGGGCATTTGCTCAAGTGCCTCAACCAATGGAATATTTATTGAGAGACCCTTTAGTCGTTCGATGAACTTGAGGAATTTTTCATCGTCCATTTTCTTTGCCAATCGTTGGGGAAAAGGAGAAGGAGGCTTCATAACGAGCGGTGAAGCCCTTGGTACCTCCTCCACAACTTCCTTGCTTTTTGTAGCATCATTAATTTCCGGATGGTCCTCAACAACAATTGGCTTGTCAATACCAGCCCGCGTGTTCTTTGGGTTCACTTCTTCTTCAGGAACCATGGGTTCTTTAACCATTTTCTCATCGTCACCCAACACATCCTCTTTCACCAACGCCTCTTCCCCAATTGTTTTACCACTCCTAGTAGTAATTACATTGTATTTATGATCACCATCATTCCTTGGATTTGCAACTGTATCACTAGGGAGGGAACCTTTTTGCCTTTGGTTGAGGATAGCCGAGATTTGGCCAAGTTGAGACTCCAATTGTTTAATGGAGGTGGAGTGTGAACTCACAACTTCCCCATTGATTTAACCTCATCTCTAGTCTCCTTGCAAAAGGTATCGGTGGATTCCACTTTCTTCAACACCCTTGACAACATATCTTCAATTTTGGAACTAGCGAGATCGCTAGTGGGCAGTTGACTAGAGCTTGGTTGATTACCCTTTGGAGGGACATATGGATTTGAGCTTCGATGATTGTTGTAGTTGTTGTTGTAACCCCCTTGATTGTTGTCACGATTATCTCTCCAATTAGAGTGACCTTGATCTTTGTTTCAACCTTGATTTACCTGACCTTGTCGCCAAGATCCTTGACTCGGACCTCGGTAGTTCGGTCGGGAACCCTCCCTTAGATTGTTGACATAACTTGCCTCCTCACTATACATTTGGAAACATTGCTCATCCGGAGAACCCCCTTCATATGATTCTACTGCATTCACCTTTTTGCTTCCGCCACCCATGACATGTTTTGTAAGAAGATCCATTTGGGTGACAAGTTTGGCCATGGATTCATCTCTCTCTTCCTCCTTCTTAATCATCTCACGAGTGAGCACATTTTTGGAGGAACTTCCTCCGCCTACTTTCGAATCCCTAGCGTGCCATGCTTCGTTAGTCTCAGTCAATTTATCCAACAATTCACAAATGGTGGCATAAGAGTTATCCATAATAGACCCTTCTGCGATGTTGTTTGCCACTGATTTGTTGACCGAGTCTAAAGAACTATAAAACGTTTGTAAAGCACACTATCGGGCAACCCATGCTTGGACATGACTTTTCACTTTCTTTTAAAACGAATCCAAGTTTCATGGAGAGCCTCATCGTCGGAAGTTGACAAAAGTTGTTGATTTCGTCACGGAGTTATAACATCCGCGATGGGAGGAAGAACTTCTTGAGGAATATTTCGGTCAATTCCTCCCAAGTAGTGATGGATCCGGATGGGAGGTCATCTAACCAAGCCATGGCTTCCCCCGTTAGGGAGTACTGGAAGAGCCGTAGCTTGACTGCTTCAATTGAAACGCCCGGATGCACATTGGTAGAACAAACCCCAAGAAAGTTCCTAAGGTGTCTATTCGGGTCATCTTTGGGTAGACCACCAAATAGGCCCTTAGTGCTTTGAGCAGGTGTAGCATAGTGTTGGTCACGTGGAAACTTGAGTTTCCAATTAGAGGTGGGGGCTGAATTGCAGCTGCATAGCCTGCCCCCATCGCCTCTTCAACGACAACAACCGGTGGATTTTGGATGGGATTGCCAACCTCATCCATATTGCCTGCACAACACACAACAACAAAATGGAAATAAGAAAAGAAATAAAGACTAAAAGTAAAGTTTTACACTAGTTAGTAAATTTCTAGACCGTATTCCCCGACAACGGCACCAAAATTTAATACGCCCAAATTACACCTTAAAAATATAGGAGTAAGTGGTCGTTGTCAAATATAGAACCCAACGAGGTTGGGGTCGAATCCCACAGAGAATAGAGTGAAGAAATGTGCTTATCAAGTATAACGCTCGACTGTTAGTCTAAATTTCAAGGGCGAGGGGGATATAATAGTATTGGATTTGATGTTTGGTTACTAATAATTAAATGGTATTGTTGTGAGATGTAAACTATTAGAGAGGGGGACTAAGGTTGCAATTCCAATGGAAAGTAATGCGAGTAGGTATCAATTTAACCTCTTCGAATGTCGAGATGCGATTAACGATGGATTGCTTAAGTTTATTAAAAATCTTTCAACCAAATTAATAAATATCATTATTAAGCTTTCTCAAGCCTTAGAATGTAAACCAAGTAAACATCTAAAATGCTACAAGTTAGCCATCCTATCTCTAGCTGAGGCTATTAGATGGGTTTATTGGCCCAAATCCTTACTATCTAATCCTTTTCCTAACTTCCACCTTCTTTCTCAAGCAAGGTGAAAGTAATTAGCACAAATGATGTTTGCAACCATTAAGAGATGTTAAGTTATGAAGAGTAGATAGAATGCGTCATTAACATATAAATGAGGTAAGAATATGAAATTCAATCACATAACTAACACATTTGGTCCCACAATCTTAGCTACTGGGTTTAGCTAGACATTTGCATTAAGTAAGAAACAAAGATAAATAATGTAGCCATAATGCTTACAAAGCTTTTTGGGGGAAAAGCAACAAAATAAAGTGCAAGATTCTTCTTTAAAGCTTCAACAACCAATCATAAATGTTTCCTCCACAAAAAGACAATAATAAGTCAGTCAATATCTTTTTCAGAACCCTAGGTGGGTATTTATATCTCCCAAAAATGTGCACAAAGTTAGACAAAAATAACTTCTGCGATGCAACATGCGTCTCGCATATTGTGTCGCAAGACCAACATGCAAGACGCAAAGCTTGCTCACCGCACATTGTGCTCTTGCTTTCAGTTCCCGCATTTCGGCACAAGCCAGGTGTGATCATTGTTGTACAGCAGTTGAACATGCGAGTCGCATGTTGGCCTCGCAGATTGCGCAACCTTTCATCTCTCTTCTTCGGTTCTGTCACACTTTCGGTGCAATTGTGGGTCCGCAGCATGACATGCGGTTCCCGCATGTCAGTGTAGTGTGTCCTTGTCTTGTTTTGCCTCATTTTGTTCCGTTCTGCTTTCCCAATATTTTTCCCTACAAAGTGACAAAAACATGGTAAAAGTAAAACCAAGAATGCTTGAAGAGCCACAAAAGCTTAAGGAACGAGCATCGAATGTACCGTAATTTCGCGGCTCATTAATAATCAATTATTATTGTTATTATTAAATGATGATATGAGACAAAAGATAAGGAATAAAAGCAAAGTGATAAATAAGGAATAAAAGCAAAGTGATAAACATCGCTATTTTGAATTGGAGTAGAGTTGAAAACTTCTCTAATCTTGAAGATTCAACTTTATATTTCTATATAAAAATTCAAATTTCTTATCTTTTCATTTAAATTCAAAAAATTTATTTATTAAAATTCTTATAAATTTTGTCCTAATTCTCATTAACTTTGTCTTAAAATTTCCAAGTGACTTGTTATTAGCTTGCCACTTGGCTTAACTACATTGTTTATACCTCTCCTATTTTATATACTAGCATTCATACCCGCGCAATGCGCAGAGAATATCAAAGGACCAATCCTATATAATTGTGAATTTGCTTGCTTAATCACGTCAAATTATATTAACTTTAGAAAAATTTAACCGTCATTTTATTTTTTACTTCAACCCCCTCCCCATAAAACTCAATATCAGAATGTGTCAATTTTATGTATTTTTGTTTTTAGCTTTATCTTTTACTACCTCAATTTTGTGATCTTATTTGATAGATAGAGTTTTTTTCTATCATAGTTTCTTTGTAAATATTCTCATCTCTCGCTCAGATAGTCTACCCTTCTTTTTTTTAATAAATTAGTTTTTGTACCCGCACATCTCGATTAGAAAAAAATAATCCTAGCTAACAAACTAATACTCATATCTAATTTATAATATCATATGTAATTTCTTCGATTTTAAGATTTTATTATTGTGGAGATCATTTATTTATTCTTTATAAGTCAATTGCTAATATCTTTCGAGACGTGAAAAATAAATTAAAGACTGTTAAAATGATTCTCCATTCTTTTTAAGTTAGAAAAAAGAAGAAAGTTTTGATATCTAATTTTTATAACCACTATATTTCACAAATATTATTTTCAATTGCATACCCCCCCCCCCCCCCTCCCTTTTTTTTTTTTGTCCAAGCTATTGTTTACCCGTTTAATTCCATGTTAATATCCATCAATTAAAATCTATGTTAATATTTAAGTTTTTTCAAATTATTACTCCTATATTAATTTCTTTTATACTAAACATAATTTTTTATCTTTCAATTAAATAAAGAACATAACATACAATTTATACAGTTTATACTGCAAATCAAGTCCAAAATATATGCAATTAAATTAATTGACTACTCTCCATGTTATTGTATTGCCTATTAATATCGTTCAAATGTTTCCGTGTAATTAATGTTTGATCTAGCGTTTGTATTAACTCTTTGAAATTGTAAACTATTATAATAGAGAGAGGAAGGAGCCAAAGGATACGTGTATCATTAATGATAAAATATTACGATTAGGATTCAAATTTAAAAACCAAATATGAAAATCTTTTAAAAACACTTTCGATTTTGTGTTCATAAGGAGACTTCCTATTTTAATAAATCGGACTCCAATTCTAATTTTGAACAGTGATCATTATCTCATTGACATATGTAATATCATGGCTATAATTACTTTAGAAGTATTCAATAAAGCTAATTACATGTTTATCGTAGACCATTAATATACATGAAATAATCATTCTAATATTCTTTCCACGATATCACTAATGGTAATGCATATATTTATTCAAAAACTATTGTAAATTAATTAATGAGGAGACCATATAGACAATATAAACAGGAGAAAAAAAATTCTTAAATGAAAAAATAAAGCTTGCATAGTTATAAAAAATAACTCTATAGTTAAAAAGAATATACCATCTTCTTTACTTATCTCGTTTCCTTTTGTTAGATCTTCTATCCCGAAAGAGAAGAGTACTTTGTCGTGTCTCTTGTTGGGTCCTTGTGCCTCTCTTCAATATAATTATCTTTTTTACCTGAATATAAGAAATAGACCATCATTCAAATTTAAGAACACATTAAAAAGAAAAGTACATCCGTTTATCAAGGGACAGAGAGCAACATATTTAATGGTCACATAAATAATGAACAATTCCGTAATCAAATTAATGAATTTACCATTGCTGCATGGTCGTGTATAGGAGGAGGGAGAAATAGATTAGCCATTAATAGCAACGGAAGATATTCCAACATAATAAAGACCCATTCAAGTTTGTATACCTTCCTGAAAAGAATATATTTCTCTTGAGTAGCTGCATGTGAATCAATAGGAACAAATCGGATCTGAAATCAAAGAATTCAAAATTAATTCTAAAGTACTAAATTCAGACGAAGAGATAGAAAGATAAATATACAAAAAAAAGACACTTAATTTGAAATAAATATTAGCAATTCATTAATAAGTACCACAAAAAACTACTAAATATCAAAAACATGATTACTTATAAGTATATCTTTCAACTTTCATACCCTGCAAAATATGAGATATGACGAACTTCATAATATGCAAATCGATGTTTACATTATCGCATAAATTAGACATTTTCCAACTACTTCCGGTCACTAATTAAAATACTTCAATAGATAGTACATTATCTCATAAAATGATGAAATTCCAAGTCGCATTTTCTTACCATTAGGATGTCCATGTAGGCTTGTCTAATGAGCTTTGTTGTTTATTAGGAAAAGACATCCTTAAGAAATCAAATTCATCTTTATTCACTAGATAGTCCTTCAAGTTTGGATACCCTCCTAAAAATAATCTATTTCTCTTGAATAGCTGCATGTGAATAAATAGAAACAAATCGAATCTCGAAATTTGAGAATTCTATTTAATCTTTTATTTAAATTCAAAAGTAGTATGACACTTCTTATTAACTTCGTCCTAGAATTGTCAAGTAGCTTGTTATTAACTTGTCACTTGGCTTAACCATATTGCTTGCACCTCTCCTATTTCAAGATTAATTCTTTAATGACACTAAATTTGAAATAAATATCAGTAATCCATTAATAAGTACCCAAAAAAAAAAAATACTAAATATCAAGAACATAAGCACAAAAAACTAATGGTGAGCATAACTTTAAAAGATGAAGCATGTAATTATACAACATTGATTTACCTCCTTCCATAATGATATACAACAAAGGCAGAAATTTAGAAGCAATAGAAATTTTGATGTAGTGTTTATACTCTGAAAGTTAAAGTTGTGTTGTATTACATAGAGCTACATTTCAAATATGTAATTTTCTTCTTTGTATTTATCTTAGTATTTAGTAGTGATATCTTCAATTTTGTTAGATAAAAGAAGACTCCGTCATAATCCAAACTGTTAGAAGTTGTTATGATTTAAATTCAAATTTAAACACATTTAAATCTATCGTACAGAATTATTATTAGAGAAGGTTTGAGTTGAATAAAAGAATTGATAAATCTCTGGATTTTTTTTCCCTTGTTGTACGAAAATGTAGATTAGGTCTAGATTTGATTTATCTAACCAATTATATCAAACAAAATAATAGCAGAAGTACCCTCCTGCATTTCAAATTCAAAATAGTTTAACCTTAGATAAGTTTTAAGAGAAGCAATGTTATCATGATAATCCCTTAAGGATTCGAAAATATTGTAAAATTCTATCTTTAACTCAAATTTTATCTGTTCTTATTTTATTTAATATTTTATTTAAATTGAAAAGTCTTATTACACTTCTTATTAACTTGTCTTAGAATTGCCAAGTGGCTTGTTATTAGCTTGCCACTTGGCTTAACCATATTGCTTGTACCTCTCCTATTTTATATATATACTAGTATTCGTACCCGCGTGATGCGCGGCTGATGTCAAAAGAATTAACCATAGCAAATTTTTTATATGTAAAACTATAATTGTTAAGTCATCATCCGAATTATTAACCTGTCGCATGTCTTTAAATGATATTTCTAATTGTTATGCGTGATTGCAACAAACTATAGTAATAGTCATATCTTATTTATAATATCACATTAAATCTAATTGCTCAATATTTAAATTGACATTTTTGCTTAATTCATTTATTTTTTCTTTATAATTCAATTTTTAATACTCCTCCTATACGTGAAATCTAAATCAAATGTTGTATAAGATAACTCGTTAATAAGATTTTAAGTTAGAGAAAAAAAAACTTTGATTCTATTTTTAATTATTTACCCCTTCATATCTATATTGCTAGTCTTTGAATACAGAGTCTATATAAGCACTTTAGTCATTCCAAATTATTACTCGTATCTTATTGTCTCTGTATACTACAAATATTCTTTTTTATCTTTCAATTAAATAAAAATCTAACAACACTCAATTTTAAAAAGTTTATAGTTCAAATCATATTCAAATTATAGACTAACTCAATTTAAAATTAACTATACTCCATGTTATTCCATTGCCCGTCAATATTATTCAAAACTTGCCATGTGATTTTATAATAAGTCATTTGGTTAAATATCATTACCCACTACACATATATATAAAAATATATTTTATTGAAACTTATTAGATCTCTTGTCATATATTCCTTCACACAGTAAAGGAGAAAAATATTTCAATTCTATCGAATAAAAAAAAGGATTCTTAAGCAATTGACAAAAATTTGTAATTAGAAAACCTAGAATTTACACATTTTAAATTGAGAAATAAAAAATAAGCATGGTATATTTAAATAAGATATACTAATTAATTTTTAGCAATAATTCTTTAAGCATTTGTACGTGTAAATTATGTTGAAGTCCATTATCATATATATTCACAAAAAAACATAATTTCCTATTATCATTCTAATTTTTTTCTTTACCTTGGAAATTTCAAATAATGTTGAGTCCATTCTCATAAAAAAAAAAACAATAGAAAAAAGGAATGTACATGTGAAAACCAAATCAATGAACCAACGGTGAAAAAAGTACAAGGGTTTTATTATATGTTCATCATCAAATTATTGCATTTTCTAACCCAATGTCTTAATTTATTTCCTTATCTATTTCACATGCAATGTTTTCTTTTACTTTTATAGTATTTGCTACTCACACTTGTTTCGCATTCTTTGCCCATTTTTTTTAGAGGAAATATTCTTTAAATCTTATTGCCAAAGACTTAAGATTTGTTTCTTTTTAAATCACATTCTCTATTGTTTTCTTTTTCTTAAATTGATGATTTTAGAATTGAATTTACGAAGAACGTTAAGGATGATAAAAGGCTAATGCTTGGACTCCAAGGATCAACCTTAGTAATGAATTAGCATATTGAAAAATGTCACGACCTATTTTCACTAAGTCGTGCGGGCACCTACCTTTCCCACCTCGGTAGGCGAACCCTTATTCCAACAATCAAAAATATATAAATAAAGGCAAGAAGATAAAATAACGTAAGTCTCACGATAATAATATAAAGAAATATAGAAATAATGAGAATCCAACCCCGATGTACGGTCGGGTCATACAAGAGCATCTAACTAAATACTATAAGTACGAATCATAATAATACATAGTAGCCTAAAAGATCATGTCCCGAGAATGAAACAAGACATAAGGATAAAAAGAGTCATCGGCATCGATCGTTCTCATGCTCATCCCGAAGGACTCGAATCGAAATCCTCGAATATTAGCCACGAAGAGTAGAAATCGATCTCGGTGGTACTCGCATTCATAAAAGAATGCGACAAGTGTAGGTCGAGTACAAACAACGAGTGCGGTAGGTATCATAGGCCGACTAAGACTAGATAACGTATATAAAGACAACAAGCAAGAAAAACATATAAACCAACAAGTACAAGTCAATATGAATCCATATCCACGAACAAGTCATCTTTTATGTTATAGCATCTAAACCCAATTGTGCCAAGTCTTAGTATAATCAATCCGAATCGGTACATCACGGTAGTATCACAACAATCAACGGGAACCAAGATATAATGCAATGCAATAATGTATGTAGGATGAATGCAATGCATATGCGATTTTGTACAACATGTCCGGACGGAGTAACTCCACGTCTCGGCGATCATGACCCATGGGGGACCCGCGAAGTCCATGTACCACTCGCTCGAATATAACCTCGGATCACGAGCACACTCTCACGATCCCGGCAAAGACCTCGGGCATCGGACACTCCATCGTTCCGGCAAGAAACCTCGGGCAACTAACACTCATCTCTCTTTTACCCTCTCCGGCAAAGACCTCGGAGGCTACACTCTCTCACATATCATCATTAGTGCCATAACCATGCATATATCAATGTATCATGGAAATGCGTATGAGTATGATGAAATGTAATGTTAAAAAAACCAATTCAATCCGAAACGGTACCACACATGGAATACAAGTAATATCGGAATAAGGCTACACAAAAAGCCACAATGGGATCACCATTCTCATCTCCATATCAATCAAGTAAAGCACCGCAATATCATAGTCATGATATATCATTAGTCACAGATACTCAATGTCTCAAGTGGCAACGAGCACACAAAAAAAAAAAAATAGATCAAGATAAGTCAACAACACAACGGGATGTGTAGCCCCCAAATCATACAACAAGGTCCAACCTAAGAAAATATCTAACCCAACTTGATACCGCCGAGTTTTATATGTGTTCTCCGACAATATCATCTAAACATACGCTTCGCTAATCAAAGTCTCACCATAAGGTAAACCGTAACCTACCTCGAATGCCGAAAATCACGAACTTTCACGCCAAAGCTTTTTCCTTCGAAGTGCTTCCGATCGGACAAGGTCTTTAGTGTTTATTCGTCACACAATATGTGTACGCTACCCAATAATACTTCAACCTATATTAAGACGCCAACAACTATGGTTAAGCTACGGGGAGATTCAAACGTATTCTAACGTTAGTAACTCCTTTCTAGATGTTTAGGCGATGTTTTCTCTTGTATCTAAACCAACCACATACTACCAATACAACATCAATAATTATGTGTTCAATACCAATCCGGACAGCCCACAATATTCTAAACAGCCCACATTCATAACATGCAATAACGATTCACATACGACTACGACATTCTCAAGTTACTTCTAATAGTTGTAGCCTTAACGTTTGTATGTAACAACTTATAACAGCCCATCCAACATACAATATGATGTATACTCTTAACTTATAATTATTCTTTCCAACTTAATGAAAACACAAGTCCAAAACAGTCCACTACCACTGATAACGTCCAAATACACTCCTCAAAGAGAAAGTGTACACGGTCGTATGCAATATATTTACCCAACTATGAGTCGGGGTCGAATCCCACAGGGAACAATATGCTAGGCGATTAAGAAAGTAAGAAACTTTTACCAACTAAGCTAAAGCCAAACAATGGATAATATTTTAGTTTTTGGAAAATATTATAACTAATGCGGAAATGTAAACTAACCTAGAAAGCAAGTAAAATGATCAATGGCTACGAGTTTGGATACAAAGGAAATTACACTCAAGTAACGATCAACGTATTTTATGATTTTACAACTAAGAGCGGGTTTATGTTAATAGATAATGGTTTCTACAATCTCATTGAAAGTCTTCCAACCAAATCAATGAATTTCACTCTAAGCTTTTCCAAGCCTTAGAGTGTGATATCTAACACAACCAATTGAATCTCAAGTAACTATCCTCTTAGGAGCTCAAGTTATTAGATGAGTTTAATGACCAAATTCTTGTTAATTAATCTTTCCCAACCTAGATTTCCTCTTCCGAGCTCAATCTAAGTAAATGGGTGAGTCCAGGGTTAGCTAATCCCTTTGGAAACATTCAAGAACGAGATTAATTAAATCAACAAAGACCCACAATAGCAATAAAAATCATTCAACACATAAGCACAACAAGAGATTCAATCCAACTTAAACAATGTATACTTCCATAAACAATATTCAAGTAATGGAATATAAATACCAAACACATAAATATTCAATACAAAACAAGGAGTTGAAGAAAGGAATTAGAAATATCTCTTTGAAGTGCCTCCAATCTTCTCCTCCAATGTGTTGGTGATGAACCCTAGCCTCCAAAAATGTGTTGTGCCCAAGGATTTCTCCAAAGGCACCAAAGATATACGATATTTTTGCCTAGTTTTCTATTTATAGCAAGCCGGAATAGTGGAAATCGTTGAATCCCGAGTTCGGTCGAAACGGCCGAAAATCCTTCGGTGCGATCGCGCCACGTAGGCACAGCGATCGCGTGATATTGATGATTTGTTAAGTAACGCGTGAACAAATTGCGCGATCGCGCGGACTAGCGGCGCGCGTGTGCGCGATCGTGAAATTATTGCGCGAACGCGCGCGGTCACGGACGCGCGTGACCGCGATCGCGTGACCTCACCGCGCGAACGCGCGAGCATTATTTCGCCAATAATTTCCAGAATGTCCAATTTGTTTCCGGTTTTGCGAACACTTTGGCTCTAGGGATCCATATAACAAACATACTAAAAACCACGTAAAATAACATAAACTTGCTTAAAAACAAGTAAAACTTATAGTTAAAAAGCATCAATTGTGACGTAAAATCACGCCACATCAACCACAACATGTCCAAAACAGTCTCTAACCGACAACATAACGATGTTCGGAATTTTGCAAACGTTTACGAACATACTAAGCCAACCACATGCGATTTTTATACATCATTTCATGTCTTCTTTTCATATAATTTCAGTAAGTTATGACCAGCTATCCACACGACAAGTACAACATCAAGTCATACGCAACTACGCTATATCGTCATTTTTATAATCCTTATAACAACTCACAAATGACTTTAGTTTCAACTCCAACCATTAAACACCTTCATTTCCATCATAAAATTCATGATAATAACAATCAAAATATCAAGTAAAAACAGTTCACTAACTTCTTCACAAAACAGTCCACACACGGCTACACCATGCTTCAACATCGCTCACATAAAATCATAGATTCAACCATTTTCATACTAACATAACTTCACCTTTAACCTTCCAATTCTTTTCATTCTTTTTACCATGAGATCTATGATAGTAACAACCATATTTATTAAAGAAAATCAGTCCATTAATTCCACCAAAACAGTCCCTACGGCCAACTAACATTCCAACACCAACTTTCGCTGATTTTATGCATGCGATTCATGTTCGTCAAGTTACAACCATACTTCAACATCAACACATATAACCCCATAACTACCATCATGTTCCAACATCAACACACCTTATTTCATGCATACAACGTATATTCACACATCTCATCACCCTTAATACATGAAAAGAAAGTTAGATCTTACCTTGACAACTTGACTTCTCTACTTGGCTAGAGTTGGTGACTTGAGATGGAAATGGTTCTTGTTGCTCCAAAGACTATCTTCACGTTTTAGGGACCTTCTAAAGGGTTGAAACACCTTGGAAAATAATTTTTGGATCAAGACTCAAAGGGCTCAAAAATCAGCCCCTTGGCGAAAGCTTCCTCTTTCCCTCTCTAGGTTTTCTTTCTTTGTTGTGAAGTTGAAATGAATGTAATGGCTGATTCCTTAGTCATTATTTGGTTCAACTTTGATGCCTACAAGTTGGTCACATGCTCCACTTATGGCATGAGTCACTCCATTAACTTTACACTTAAAATTCAATTTTTTTTCTACAACTTTAGGCCAAGTGTGGCCAAGCCTCACCTTCTTGTTTCTCCTTTCTTCTTTCTTTTCAATTGTTTACAAGACAATTGTATGTGTGGTGAATGATTCATACACCATCCTTTGTCCATTGTAATTATGCCAAGATGAATGAGCAATATTTAATGTGAAATGATCCCTCCACCATGTTGGGTCTTCCTAAAATAATGTATACTTTCATAAAGTAGTAGATGCTTAAATATTCAAATGCATGCTTCACATGGATGCCTTATTTTCAGTCACTTGGCTGAATTCCACACTCCTTTCTTTCAATTTGGTTGTCCACAATATAATGTAAGTGTAGTGGATGAATCACATTTAAATGTATATTTGTATGTCTCCCATAGTAGTCTTATTTAAGATGACTTTGAGTCATCTTTTGGACATGGCATGTTAATGTTCATATTGGCTCATTGTTGCCACTAATTTTAACTTAACACCACGATTAAGTAGTTCCTAATTTCCATTAATGCTTCTATACCAAACAAAATTTGTAGATAAATTGTGACTTCAAACGAAATCGGAAGTTAAAGTCTCTACTTTGTATCTTGAGATAGTCTTAATACTCAGCCCGACTTGAATCATCCATATCTCCTTACCCCGATATCATTTTGACGAGCTGTTTGTTGCGTTGCAAACTAGACTCGATGAACTTAATTTTAGGCTTTTGAAACACCTTAAAACTCCTCATATACTAGGAGATATGCCTCCTACAATATAGGCTAAAATCGGGTCCGAGATTTTACTGAAATTGTTCCGATTCATTTCGTTTAACTTCTAATCCTCTTCCAACCTCATGTAACCTCTTATACATACATATACACAGTCATTTACATCCATAACAATTCATATACATGTCTCGAAGGGTCCGTAGAATCACAATAACCATAAGTAGAACTCACAAAGCTTCGACGAAACTCCAATCGAAAAAGTATATTCCTATCTTTTGTCCATCTTCTATATCATTACTAATAATCTCAAATACTTTAAAAGGTCACTCACATTACCTCATATACATACTCATAACGCGATTTCAAATCCTTTAGGTTACCAGTCACCTCGAGATACTTAAGACAACCATATTTATAACGATATTCTTACTAACTCGATTAACTTTCCTTGAACCTTCTTAACTCATTCTTTCTTGTTTTAATACAAGTAGCAAGGATTATTATGGAGTGTGACATTCTCCTCCTTTAGAACATTCGTCCTCGCATGTCAAATGAGGACTAAAACTCGTCAATTAAATAACCGAATCACCCGTTATGTCTATAATTTGACCACGAAAAGGGTGTTTTAGGAATATTATGCCTAAAAGTGCTAAACGACCAAATGGGTCGTTACAAAAAAGTTTTATGAATTATATTTATCCAACAATCTCTTGAAAATCTGGAGAGAAAAAAAGAATAAACAAAAGTTCAAAAATAAAAAGAGTTGGTTAAAAATTAAATATGCAATGAATACATGCGTGTAGAGCAAGCTTTAAGAAATAATAATAAATGAATAGAAATTAAGGCGAGAGAAGAGCATCTAACCTTATAAACGATATGATATTCACTTTTTAAAAACATAAATAAGAGATGCAATTATCATCTTCTATGGAATCAGAAAAAAAAGTATTCGTTGTACATCTTCGTCCATCATAAAAATCTTCGGATCCATATATATTTCTTTTTGAAGAGCAAAATTTAAAGTAAATCTTTCATGACCAAGAAAACAATAGATTTGAATAATGTTTGTCCATAAATAAAATTAAACATCAGACAAACATTTGGAACAAACATTATTATTTTAGTGTTAATAAAAATAATAATTTAAAAATAGTAACAAAATTTAGCCTTAAAAAGTGCCAACTCGGCTAATAATTGTTTTAATAAGAAAGCGATTTTCTGTTTTACGTAATCGAATGTACTCATTTTTATCAAAAATCCAACAAACAAAATCATAATCACATTGAAGAATACTACTTACTTGAGTTCAGGCTTGGATATAGCAAATAGAAAGAATGATTTTGTAACATCCTTTTCTACAATACGTACATCACACATCTGTAAAAAAAAATGAAAATATTAAAATTGATTAAGTTTCTAAGAAATGAAGAATATGAATAGTGCAATAAATATAAAATTCACGAATAGAGTTGGAAGAGGAAAAAGTCTAGTATATATAGAAGAGGTTAAGAAATTAAAACTTCATTCCAACTCAAATTTAATTTAAATTCAAATTCAAATATCATATCAACTTGTTAGATAGGATTCCATAAGATCCTTATCTTATAATTTATATAGTTGAATTGAGAAAAATATTAGGAACCGATGAGATAAATCCAATTTTTTTTAATATTAAATGGAGACGAAACAAAAGAAGACCAGTTCATTACCCTTCCTTATCCTTGTTTTTTTTACCTTCTCCTAAATCTTCTTTGCTTTATTCTTTCTATTGTTAGTTCCAAAAATTAATTTTATAATAGTCAATAAATTTATAGATATATAAACGAATAAATGTAGATATATAGATTTGATTTGGATAACTTTTAGTTTCATTTTAAAACTTTACAATAATTGCAAATTCAGTATAAAAGTACAAAATGAAAATTATTGATATATTATAGAATCTTATCACTGATAAAGAAATTTGATTTGGATAGCTTCAATTTAAATGTTAAACCTTAATTTATTTGTTAAAAAATATATTAAAGTTTATGCACATACATTGTTAAAACAGATATTAAAGTTTTTGCACATACACCTGCATTATAACTCATAATTCTTTTTAATTTTTTTACAGATATGGTTTAAGAGAAGCGGATGTTATCGTGATCATAAATCTTGGAGGATTTAAAACTGTTATATTTAAAAAAATTATCTTTTAATTCAAATCAAAGAATGATGGAGAATGCAATGCAGTAAAAAAAAAATCATCAAAAAATTGTATACATATATAT
Source organism: Lycium ferocissimum (assembly GCF_029784015.1). Taxonomy (NCBI): domain Eukaryota; kingdom Viridiplantae; phylum Streptophyta; class Magnoliopsida; order Solanales; family Solanaceae; genus Lycium; species Lycium ferocissimum. Next base: position 64,838,163 of record NC_081353.1, read on the forward strand.
TTTATAATATCTGATAGGATAAGTTTTGACAATAGTAAGAGTTCATTTAGAACTCTTCAGCAGTGGGTTTTAGTTTAAAACTAATGGAAATCTAATTTTGCTCCAAATGTCTAGCATCTAATATTTTCAAATTCTAATACATCTACAAATACTTTCAATTCAAATTAAACAATTCAAAACTTTTATTATAATTTCTATTAATTTTGTCTTAAAATTGCCTAGTGACTTGTTATTAGCTTGCCTCTTGGCTTAACCATATTGCTTGCACCTTTCCTATTTTATATATATAGATATAGATATAGATGTTAAAATATGCTTCTTTAAGATGATAGATTACCACATAAAAAGATTACAAACTTTTTGAAGAAAAATGCTACAAAACTGAGGGACTAAATTTTTTATGTATCCGAATTCAAATTTCTTATCTCAATTTAAAAGCTTACATCTTTATTGGTTTAAATTTGTATAATCGGAAATTGATCGAATACTAAATTATTTGCTAGAGAGTAATTGATGTAATTCAATTTCCAGCTCATTCTTTTAATTTTCAACTCACTTCTTTTAATAATTCAATATAATATTGAATAATCCATTTAATATAATACGACATTTGGTTTTGATAATGGATTTGTTGAGATAAGTTTAGATGCGTTCCATATCTTTAGGCTTAGATAAGCTCGATGTATTTAAGCTTAGATAAGCTTCATTAACTAAATTTTCAGATTTATCTTTTTATTTAATTTCAATTATTTTTTATCTTTATCCAAATTCAAAAATGTTATTACAATTCTAATTAACTTAGTCCTAAATTGCCAAATGGCTAGCTATTAGCTTGCCACTTGGCTTAACCACATTGCTTATACTTTTCCTATTTTATATACTAGTATTCGTACCCGCGCGATGCGCGGTCGATGTCAAATGAAATTAATCGTGATAAATTATTACTCAAATTTATTCAAAATATGCTTCTAATTACTTCAATATTTAGAATAAAATTTTATGGAGATCATTTATTTCATCTTGATAAGTCAATTTCTAGTTCTCCTTTTTTTTTTTTTTGGTCAAGTAATACTCCTCCTAAGCTCATCCACCATGGATGGGCACATGTTTTTTTTTAAAGTGATCCGGCTTTTAAGTTCAAAGAAGTGTGAAATCTAGTTTTTTAGCTACTTTTTTTTTCGAAATATTATTTTTAATTAGGGTCGAATTAGGACAGATACCGATCAAACTAAAGGCATTAAGCATATCAGCCTTTTTGTTCTGGAGATAATTGCATTTTGATTAATTACCTGTTCCAATTCATATTCATATTCTTTGAAAACGATATATACAAATATATAAGGCTTTCCAAATTATTATTCCTCACCTAATTCCACTTTATAGTAGAAATAATTTTTTATCTTTCAATTAAACAAAAAATGCAATATGTTCTATTTAGAAAGTTTATATTTCAAATTAAATTTTGGGTAAAAACACATTTAATTCAAAAATAAACTACACTCGTTTTATTATCGTGTTCATCAATATTGTCCAAAAATTGTCATGTGATTTTTAATAATTTATCGCTAGTTAAATATCACTTTCCCCTATATATAAGCTTTATTAGATCTCCTTAGAATTAACCAATATGTTTATCACATATTTCTTGACATAGAAAAGCAGGAAAAAAATTATATTCCATTGAATAGAAAATAAATATTTTTAAGCTAATTAATTAGAAAAAATTGAACCTACCTTCTTCTAATTGCGTAGCAAAGAAACAAAACACAAATTACTTAGATAAGATATATTGATTAACTTTAGTAATATTATTTATGTGTTTGTACACAGAAATTATGTTGAAGTCCGTTATCATACATATTCACCAAAAAACAAAATTCCTCTATCATTACTTTAATTTCTTTTTTTGAAGTTCAAATAATGCTGGTCCCTTCTTTTTTTTTCTTTTTTTTGTTTGTTGATAATTAGGCATTTCATTAATCACCAAAATAATAATTACAAAACAAAGCTAGATTGATCAAAATTGCTAAGGCACTGCCTTCTCCACCGATATTACAAAATTAAAAGATGTATTTACCTAAAAATGACCTACTTGCTGTAGGGGCTCATACTACACAAACATGCATTCTTTTGGCAATAGTATCCCCAGGAACCTCCTTGTGCTCAAAGACTCTTGTGTTTCTCTCCATCAAAGATGGACTATAATTATGAAACTCAAATGAACGAACTTGTAGTGAGAAAAAGTATAACGGATACTATACATATTCATCATTAAATATTGTAATATTCTTTCCTTATATACTACACATGTGATTTCTCTTCAACTCCTATAAAATTCACTATACAACACTTGTTCTCTCATTCGTTGCCTGCATATCTTTGAGAGGAAGTATATGTTCCTTTTTTATGATGATATCCTTGTATTTTTTTTGTCAAAAATCTAAGATTTACTTGTTCTAGAAACTCTTCTTTGTTGTCTTTTCCTGCTTAAAATGACGAATTTAGTGCTAAACTTGTGAAGAGCGTTAAAGATGATAAAAGGTCAGTGCACGAACTGTACGGATTGGCCTCAAGTAGCTAATAGATCGAGAACATTTTCTCAACTATTTTTATCCAACAGATTTTTGGAAACCTGAAAAGAAAAAAGAAAAGCAAGAATTCAAAAATAAAGAAGTCTGATTAAAAAGAAAAATGATATACAGTAAATACATTGTATAAAGCAAGCTTTAAAATATAATGGTAAATTAAGAAAAGAACACCTAACCTCGTAAGTTTCTTGGTAATAAAATAAAAAAATGTGAATAAAGGATTTCACTAAATTAAATTGGATAGTCATGTCAAAAAAAAAAAAAAAAAATTCTATTAGATCCAAAACAATTACCTACAACAAAATTTTCAATTTCTTAAATGTCTTCTTAATGCATTATAAGAAGAAGTGCATTTTTATTCATTCTTGTGGTAACACATAGTTATGTTCCTTTTGAGTTGGTTTGAAACAATTATCTATTATCACTACAAAAGAATTATTTCGTTTATCTACCCTCATTTGTTGTAGCACACTTAATTATAATTTATTACTAAAATTTTCAAGCTATAAAGAAAATTATCCATTCAACTTACTTGTAACACTGCAAAATGTATATGCTAAGAAAATTTTCATTGTTAGTCCAAGAAAACAAACCACAACTCGAAAAGATTACCTTTTTACTTGAAAACACCATAAAAATCTAAGCTCAATGATAAAAATAAAAATAAAAGGTATACGAACAAAAAGTTTAGATTTTTTCTACTCTTTGTAAGTATTAGGACAGAAACAATACATGAGGTGGAAAATATTTTGACATTTTCATAAAATTTCAAAGCCATTTCAAATAAAAGGTAATAGAAGGGAGATATTTTCAGTTTGAAGTTTCTTGATTCATCACCTCTTCGAGGTACATTTCCTTTGTCATTGACTTCCGTATGTATAGTTGAACTTGAGCATTTCACGAACCAATAGAAGACCTACATTTCATTTCTCTAAAGAAAACAATTTCACCAATAGTAATAGTAAAGAAAGTGAGACATAAAAAGAAATAAGGATTCATTTGATAAGTGTTCTTAAGATAGTGCACAAAGACAATAATAATAATAGCTCTTCCCTCTAAAACTTGATAAGCATAATTACTAAAAACTAATAATCAACAACAAAAAGAGAGAAAAGAGACAACTCTGAAAAGATTGTGTTGTTGATGAAGTATATATAAGAGGTTAGAAGTTGGAACTTCACTCCAACTCAAATTCATCTAAATTCAAATTCAAAAACCATACCAAATAATAAGCTAATAGGTACAGGATCAGTTTTTTTTTTTTTTTTCTTTTTAAAAATACACAACGTATACTTAAAAGATACCAAGATCCTTAATGCTAATCTTTTACTCCTAAATATGACTACTATAAAATATAATGCCACTAAGGACTTCTTTATTTTTTAATTGCTATTACTAAAATTATCTAAATGAACTTTTTGTTTGTTTGTTTTTTCTAGTCTATTGCTCCGAAGTTTATTATTATTCAATACTATATTATAAAATAATATGTTTCTTACTTCATAAAAATATTTCCTTTTTGTTCTTCAACTTATATTTGCTCGTGAAAATTCTTTCTTTGCATTAAGTTATCAATTAGCTAGTTTTTTAGTGTTATTATTAAGTTTTATTTATTAATTCAAAATAATGGAGTGAGTAATTTCTTTAATGGGATTTCAAGTAATGCAAAGTGAAATTTAACTACTTTGCAACTCCCATGCCTCTTTTGAATGACATAAACTGTACACTTATTAGCAACTTTTGTAGTAAAATTAATTCTCTAATATTTATTCAATAATTTTAAATTTGAATTGATCGTGTTATCTTTCAAATCTAAAAATGATACCTTTACAAATTCAAAAAGTTTATCTTTCAATGATAAGCTTAATTTAAAAATATATATATATATATATATATATATATATATATATATATATATATATATATATATATATATATATATATATATATATATATATTAGTGAAGCTATGATGGATAACTACTACACCTAAAAAATATCATATTCAAATCTAATGTACATATGGATTAACTTTATCCTTTAATTTAAATTTCAAAAGGTTTATCATCCAATTCAAGTTTTAAAATCTTTTAAGTTCAATTTAAATTATTAGTTATTACAACAAATAATATATAATTAATATAGTCTTAAAATTGCCAAGTGGCTAATAATTAGCTTGCAATTTGGCTTAATCATATTACTTGCACCTTTCATATTTTATATGTATAGAATATATAAATATAGATATAGATTATTTCTTTTGACTGAAAAAAATACCAATTGTTGTAACTATTAATATATATCCATTATTCGATTACCATGTTGAGTAATGATTTTTAAATTTAGGCATAGTATATAATTATATATAGAAGATAACTTTTCAAACATATATGGAATCTTATCACTTATTAATCGGATTTGGATAACTTTAACTCAAATTTTAAAACTTTAAAATAATTGCAAGTTCAATAAGTAAAAGCACGAAATGGAAATTTGTTGATTTTGAATTTGATGTTGTCAGTGCTTACCTTTCAATTCAAATTTAACAACTTTATTTTGTCAATTTTAAAAATTATGTTTTAAATTTGCTTTGTCCTAATTCTCATTAGCTTTGTCTTAAAATTGCCAAGTGGCTTGTTATTAGCTTGCCACTTGGCTTAACCACATTACTTGTACCTCTCCTTTATATATATATATATATATATATATATATATACACACACACACTAGTTTAGTAGTTTTCGTACCCGCGCGATGCGCGGCCGATCTGAAAGAATAATATTAATTGTAAATTGCTATATAACTTATTCAAATATTAAATTATATTTGCTCTAACGAAATTTGAATCGTTATCTTGTTTCTCATTATAGTGTATCCAATAACAAATATCAATAAACTAAAAGAAACGAATTAAGCAATCGTTGAGTAACTTTTTCGTTCGTTCTTACATATGTTCAAATATTTAGTATTATGATCATATATATTTTGATGGTAAGCAATTAGGAAATTCTTGAATTGTCAAAATTTATCAATAAATTTTTTGTACATTATTTGTTTATTTTTTTTATTTTTTTTAATTTAATTCAAATGATAAATACCCTTACATTATCTATCCCTCTCTCTGTACATTTTTTCCTACATGATACTTTAACTAATTTGTTTATTTCACATTTGACCTATAATTAAAATAATGTCATATTTTATTCGAAATTGCAAATTGAAGTAGTCTAGAATATAAATAGATCAGTCCTTAGGTTGTGTTACTCCTGATGGAAAAAATTTCTTGTTTACCCTAAAAAGAGAAGAGTTAAATTTCTTTGTGGTTTAAAGGATACGTATTTTGTTTTGTTATAAATGAATGATAATTAAATTGATCGAGTAAAAGATATATAAGATGACAAAAAAGCAATAATTGAATAATTAAGCCTGAGCTCTATTGATCTTTGGCGCAAATCCTTTGCTGGGTTTCCTCCGGTGGAACAAATATTCCGGCTCTTAGAAAATGATAACTATTCTGGTGCAAAAGAATAAGTAAAATAGCTAATTGTAAAGACTGAATTCAAAGAAAAGGGTATAAGTGATTGTTATTTGATGCCTTTTCAAGGGTTGTTAGGCTCCTTTTATAATGCAAATACATCAGATCTTAAGCTGTGATTAAATCCTAATAAAGACTAATAATGAATAATAAATTCAGCTGTAATTCTATATTGTAACGCTTCCGTATCTGGACGGGTCATATAACTTATTCTCCTATTAATGACTCAAAGGCAATTGCGCTTTCTTCGGATTTTATAGGATGTACGGGCTTACTTTAATTAAATAAGACAACTTGCAATGTTCCACCTTCTACTGCCACGTGTTCCAATACCATATTGCCACGTGTCGAGCTATATTTTTCCATGTATACACTTCTATATTTAAAAATTTACTATATTGATTGCAAAAAAATTTATTGGTTAAACTTACCATTCACCAATTGTTTATCTTTCAATTTCAAACTAAATTACTTTTTCACTCAATTCAAATACTTTTATCTTTTTATTCAAATGTAACTTTTTTGCATCAAATCATTTGATGCAATATATCTCGGGGGCTTCTTTAGTAGGAATAGTTCTTATTGATTTATTATCACTTGCACGGATCACTGGTCAATCTAAACGCAAGCACATACCAAACACATGTGTAAAGGTAAGCAATAAAGTGATGAGTATATTTTAAGAGCCTCATGCGTACTAAAAGAACAAATTAAAATTAGCCAAAATTGTAAATTAAGTTATTATAGTGATGAGTATATTTTAAAAGCCTCATGCGTACTAAAAGAACAAATTAAAATTAGCCAGAATTGTAAATTAAGTTGATAATAACCATACTGAATAACTTATAAATAACTCAACTATACATCTATGATAAATAAATAAACTGAGATTTAAAACAACTAACAAAACATGTACTGTTACACTAATCTAACTAATAGTACTCAAAGTAAAGCAGTCACCAACCGTTATATCATTTCTTAAGTTATCGATTTGTCACCTTTGATACTTTGAGGGAGCATAAGCTCTTGAGTATAACTTGTGCAAATTACTTATAAATATATTATTCAACTTTGAACCATCATATCCTGCAAAATATAAGATATGACGAACTCTATAATACGCAAACCGTATATTTACATTATCACATAAAGTAGACGTTTCTCAAACTACTTCCTATCATTAAAATTCTAAAACATATAGTACTTTATATCATCAGTGCAAAAAGAAGATATTTCAAGTCGTATTTTCTTACCATT